>NC_056734.1:813425605-813428105 GCF_019279795.1 Protopterus annectens
GATATAAAAACTGCCCAAACGGTCAATAAACTACAATTTCTGGGCCAGAAACCACTCCTCTTGTGGTAGATAGGCTACTTAGTGCTTACCACTCCCACTGATAAGCTAGAAGGCTTCCCTCCAACACAGAAAGTCTTGGGGGGCTCAGAAGCTTACAAACAGTCCTTGATACAGCAAATCTATATCTGGACTAGACTAATTACAGGAAAGGTGGGAAACAAATGAAAATGCAAGCTTTTAAACCAGAAAGTCGAAAGGGATGGAAAAACTGCCCAAACGGCCAATAAACTACAATTTCTGGGTCAGAAACCACTCCTCTTGTGGTAGATAAGCTACCTAGTGCTTACCACTCCCACTGATAAGCTAGAAGGCTTCCCTCCAGCACAGAAATGCTTGGGGGGGGGGCAGAATCTTACAAACAGTCCTGGATACAGCAAATCTGTATCTGGACTAGATAAGGCTTGGGGGGGGTGCATGAAGCTTACAAACAGTCCTGGATACAACAAATCTGTATCTGGACTAGATACTTCTTTTCTGTCCAGTAGGACCCCATGTTGATATATTCTTAGCACAAGCAGCTTTACAAATACATTTTCAACACAAACACCTGTACAAATCAGTTTGATATACAAATAATGTATAATTCTTTACAAAACTCCAGCTAACTATGCTGGCATATATTGCAAATTAACTACTCTACTTCTCCTGGCATAGCTGGCAAGACCTCACAGCATCAGAATAATATCCCTGCTTCAGCTTCAATATCACCTCTCCTCATAGCTCTCTCCCCTTAGCACAAGAAATCTGGACAGAGCCTAAAATAATGGGAGGCAAAGGCCCCAAAATAGGGACAAGTTTTAAATACTGCTCTTATAAACTTAGAAAGCTACTAGAATAACAGCATTTGTGTTAGCTTGCATTTTCTAAAAGATATGAAGTCTGAAGCTCAAATGTATATCATTATTTATTGATCCAATCCTTAGTGATTTGCCAGAAAATCACAAATTTTAAAAGGCATAGACCAAAAACATAAGGCAAAAATCTGGACATTCTGTGAAACTCTGGACAGTTAAGAGACTGTGTCTACCACCCTTCAGCATCACCAGCAGGCATCAAGATCATAAACGATGTGCCAATAAGGCACTGTAGATATGCCTGGTATACATTTTCAAAATATAAACGTAATTCATCCTAGGTACTAAAACTCACCATATTACCTTATTAAGTGGAACCGTTCAAAAAATAATGAATCGTAAAAAAAGTTAAGTACTATATACACTCCATAATTAAATCATGAAAACTGACAGTACATTTTACTTTTGAAAAATACAAACTACCATTTCCTTCCTGAAGAAGTATCTTAATTTCAGTGTGATTAATTACCTTCATTCATCCTCAATATATCACCCACGCCTTCAGAGTCAGATCTTGGTCAAATGGGGCCCTAAGCAGGGTAGTAGATTGGGGCCCCCCCAGAACAGCCCCTCCTATCCCTCCCATCTGCAGCAACCCCCTCCCCAGCCATTCCAGTGTTTCATTACTTGGCTCTTTCTCACAACCTATCAGTGTGTATACTGTTTTCTTATTTACTTCTATAATGATTACAATATTGAAATAAAATAGTACAAACACTGATAGCCATTTGCTAAACAAACAATACAGTCTCAGAATGAAAACAGACTTAGCATAAGAAACTTCTCTGCCATTGAAACTCACATTCATTGAAATGGCATTAAAACCCACATTCAAATAAAATGCATCTGGCTAGTGGAGAATTATGAGTTTCAGTGCACTTCCAAGGGATTATGGGTTTCAGTGCATTTTCATGGAATTGTGAGTCTCAAGCGAAGAGAGGTTTACTGTTGCTCATGCTAAGTCATTTTCAATGTGCAATTGTCGCCTCACAGTAAGACGCTGTCTGGTTCGATTCTCAGCTAGAGCGTCTTCTGCGTGGAGACATGCGTGAATGGGCGTACCTTCGTTGAAGGTTGTGTGTCAGGCCTGGCAAGCCGGTACGTAAAAATCAACTACCAATCATTAGTGGACCAGAGTTCTGCTGTGGCGACCCCTAACTGGGAAAAAGCCAAAAGACACAAACAAACTAATGTTTTTTTTCAGCAAATGGCAGTCACTGTTTGTGCTGTAGAATTTGAAAGTAGTGTTAGTAGCATAATTGCCTTTGGTGCAGAAGACTGGATTTTACTCCCACACCATATATATGGAGTGCTAATATTGCAGTGCCCTTTTGATTGCAGATTATTTGATGCATTTTAAGGGGTGATAGGGATTCTGCTCTCCTGAGTATGTCTGCCTTTGTATAAGATGATTAGTAACTATGAACTTGTTGTTGGTTTCTGAGTCATTCCCTATTGCAGTATTGCCAGCTTATCATTTTTTTAATGTAACATAGACAATTAAATATTCAAGGGCAACAGGTAGTGAATATGTAGATGAAATACTGAAATGTAAAGTTGTTTGCCAGTAGCAACTTCCTCATTGG
>NC_056734.1:813430605-813665605 GCF_019279795.1 Protopterus annectens
TGTGTTCACCAAACTGCAATTCTACATTTTGATGGTAAACCTTATACAGAGACTCACACACACAAACTTACACACACACACACACACACACACACACACACACACACACACACACACACACACACACACGCATGCACACACGCGCACGCACACGCACGCACACACACACACACACACACACACACACACACACACACACACACACACACACACACACACACACACAAATAGCTTGTTTAAATTCTGTGCGTGAGTGTGGAATGAGTTTACATCTGAATTTCCGTGTGTTTGAGCGATGCACCTTGGCCCTCCTTAAAGAAGAAGATGCCATCACAGCACAGTGTTATGAAGTTTTTTTTTTTTTCTTTATGTTGAAGCCTCCTGGCCAGAGTGGGTAGCCATGGGGCACTAAACAACTGCCTATTGCCAGAACCAGCTCTGCAGTCCCTATGACTATATAACATTATCTTCCTTTCAGTTCATCAATATCCAGCTTTGATCCCTCACAGTTTAATCATAGTCTTCAAAGATAATTACTTACACATTTGCTCTTATGAAAAATGCACACATCAGATGCTGAGTGTAAATTCTGTAAGCAAAACAAAATCAACATGTATTACCCTTCAACAAAGAGTACATTAACTTTACTTATATTTGTTAGTTATACTTAAGTAAAATTATAACAAACTCACTAGAATCTGGGCAGAGGTAAACATCATAGTCCAAAGAAAAGCAAGATAGTGTAACATTTTGGTTATAGTCAGCGAGTATGCATCTTTAAGTATATTCTCAGAATGCATGGATTGTGGGAACATTCATGTAGCAATCACTTAAATCACAAAGTCTTAATTTCCAATTACTATAATATAACAGGATAAGTTAGTTCCTCAGAGGAGGATAATATAAAAAGAACTGGGAGTGTGGAGTGAGTGATGTCTCACTTGGGCTAACCTGTGGATTATGAAAGTACCTGTTTTAGAGCTGGAAGCAGGGCCTGGGAGAAGTTGTAGCCTGGGACCTTCTTTCCGGTTATGAGGCAGCCTGTACCCCGGAAGGGCATGTTCTGGATATTGTTATGAAGGTACTGCTTGTTTTATTTTTGGTACTACAAAGACAAATGGGATAATATTTTAGTTTGTGGAATATGATTTTTTTTTACTTATGTCCTACCTCCAGTGTCTTTTTGGAACTTAGAATAGGTACAGACAGGCTACTGTAACATCAGGCAGTAAATGTGAGCAACTTACATGCAAGTGGTGACCCAGTTTATAGAAAATTAAATGCTATCTGCATTAATGTCTCTATTTGTTTTTATTCCATGACAAGTTGTCTGTTCTTATATGTTCATAGATTCACAGGTGTATACTAACCTAACAACCACTAGGGCCCTTATAAGCCTAGCCATTCAACCCAAATGTGACCCATAAACTGGATTTATATATGGCGTGATTAACTGACTGCCTCTGTCCATCAGACATATAGTCACCATACCAGGGATGAATTTCTGATTACACTTCCATTGACCCAAGTCTCGCTTAAATAGGGTTAGGGCAGAACTCTGCTTCACATAGATAGGGAGCCAGTTACAGAGAATGGGAATTCCCTGAGAAAAATATCTGTCTCCCAAACATGTCCTATTTAGGTCTTTTGTTCTAGTATTGCTGATGCTGTTTGTTTTGCAGATGTGCAAAAGGTTCATCAAAACAAGGTTCAGGGATGCCTTGTAAGCCAGGCAAAGACCACCACTCAGATGTCTGTATGATACCGAGTAAAGAGAAAGGGCTTTGAGTTAACCACCATAAGGTATTCTGTTTAAACCCTGTATTCTTTTAGTAAGGAACTTAGAGGACATTCTAATTGCTGCATGTGTTTGGTCGGTGCATACCGAAGGGGGCATTATATTCTATGATCGGTCTGATGAGGGATGAGTACAGTTTTACGATGACTTCTCAGGACTTAGATGCCATGCCCTTACTTATAAGTTGAGCAACAAAGGATGATTTCCTTATTACCTTGGACACATGTTAGTTGCATTAAATCATAGAACAGTTTTCCATTCTTTACTGGTAGAATGCAACACATCATGGCTATCCCATTCCATGATTCCAACTCAAGATCAACTCTGACTTCATAATATTCCAATTTCCAATGCATTTCTCTGAAATTTGACCTAGATTTGATACCATTAGGCAATGACTTACCTAAAACTGCATCAGATAAACTAATTAAAGTACTAAATACCTTTAAGTTTTCAAGAAATGGAGCAACCTGAGGAGGTGACTAAGATTAATGGGCACCATGTATACATCCCACTTCCTCTCATAACTCTGATATCCATGGTGCACAGCCAAGATTCCCAAGCTTCATTCCAAAACAGTCCGAAGCATAATTTTAATCTTACAAAATAAAAATCAAAGCCACTTGATGAAGTTTGGAGTAACACAAAATAAAATACTCTCAGAAAATAAAACCCGGATCAATTTGGCTGAAAATGAACTATAAACTTTTTCATGTTTTCTGTTTTATTAAAGTTTATAGTTCATTTTCAGCCGTGTTGATCAGGGTTTTATTTATTTTCTTAAAGTTTTAGTCTTGCCGTGATTATGCAAATATTTGTAATGTGTACTCATGCCACCCTTCTCTTCCCTCTTTTGAATAAGTAAATGTCTCTTATATATATATATATATATATATCAACCTTTTACCTATCCTTTGTAAATATTTAAATCTAAGCCAAATGTAGAAAACGTTATATCCTGTATAGCAGTGCAGAGTATGTACACTTGTGTTTACAAGTACTCAGTCTGACTACTTATTTTCACATGCCAAATTGGATTTATGCACATTGTTGTGCATCTAACCAGGTGGGCGGCACAGTGGTGCAACAGTTAGCATTGTTACCTCACAGTAAGAGGTTCTTCAGTTTGATTCTCAGCTGGAGTGCCTTTTGTGCGGAGTCTGCATGTCCTCCCTGTGTTCACGTGGGTTTCCCCCAAGTGCTGCAGTTTCCTCCCACATTCCTAAGACATGCTGCAGGTAGATTGGACATTCTGAATTGGCCCTAGCTCTGAGTGTGTGCGTGTGTGTGCCTTCTGAGCATGGCTGGGCAATGGGCTGACAACTTGACACCATTAAAAACTCTGCTGCCACTCATTCTACTTACACCAGTGATCCGCTGTGTTGACCCCTAGTGGGAGCAGATGAAAGGAGAAGAAGAAGAAGAAGAGGTTGTGCATCTAACCAGGTACTGCCTTGTCTCAATGTATACAACTCTGGGTCTTAGCTGAAAAGGTCCGAGGATCATCTTACCTACCCAGTCAACAAATAAATAAATAAATACATTAAAAATCATTAAATAAATTCAAACTGAATTACATTCCTCACTCCTGTTCTTACCTGTAATATTCCATGAAAAATTTTATGATGAAACAATGAAGACTGGATCTTCCAATATCAAAACAAAAAAAATCTAAAATATCACAAACATACCTAAACCATAGCAACAACAACAACAAACATGGACAACAATCAATAAAAGCATTTTTTTCAGGGGGAAGCTCCTATCTTCATACCCTACTTACTTAAAAATTATAACTTCACAGTTGCACAGCTGTGAAGAAAGGCACATAGCATGTGAATATCACAAACATACCTAAACCATAACAACAACAAACATGGACAATAATCAATAAAAGCATTTTTTTCCAGGGGGAAACTCCTATCTTCATACCCCACTTACTTAAAAAATACTAACTTCACAGTTGCACAGCTGTGAAGAAAGGCACATGACGTGAAAGAAAAAGTGTTTCTGTTTTCCATCTGTAGCATTATGCTGATAGAATCCTAATACCTGATGTTCAGAAACTGAATGCTAGTTAAAACATTCAACCAGCCCCATGGCAATGCTCTTAAACCAAAGTTAAACAGCTTAAACCAAAACGTGACAGCTGAATGACAGGAAAAATGTATATGAAACAGTGTTTTGTCACTGACAGGGCACTTTGATAATTGTTGTTTATGGTTCATGCACTCCCTTCCCTCCACTAACTGCTTTAAGGAAATCATCATTTTTATTATAAGTCCTAACCACAGAGAAATAACCCAATTGCATTATGCTCTGTAGTAGAATTCAGATGGGTATATCATCAGTGTTTTGATGGGTTTGGAATTCAAGATAAAATTTGCTTTAAAACATTTCCTGCATTTCATAAGCTAAATGAAAAAAAATTCTAACATTGACCGCGTCTGGGTTTCATTTTCATTTTCAGGTTTATATCTTCTAGCATCATGGTTTAGGTGAACAAACTCTAAACATTTTTATCCATTTTCTATTTTACTTTAAAAGAAAACTCTTCCCAATTTGCAGGATACCCATCTAATTTTGCATTAATAGTGCTCTCTCTCATGTTGAAAATGTAAATGTAGCAGATTGAGCTGCTTATTTTTTTCATATTATGTATTTCTTCATGGAAAGACAAATGCCATAGCCATATAGACTTACCTTATGATGCTTACTTTCAATTTTAACATAGTCTTCCTTGTCTCATTCTGTTTTGCCTTCTAATGGACCTAAATATAAACAGCAGTAGGGATAATGGTCATCCTTTTCAGGAAACCCTAGTTATTTTAGATTTCTCTATTACGCCTGATTTAATCCTAATTGACACATTAGCCCACTTTATAACATAATCCACAATGTGTAAAGTTAGCTGGAAGTTCAAGACACTATTACTGTACAGCAACATTTCCATTCAGTGATGTCAAATACCTATCAGGTTTCCTAGCTCATAAGACATACTGGGATCTTACTTTGTTATTTCCCCTTAACAAAACCTACCTGGTGTTCCTTGATATAACTTATCTCAGTCTATATGCAAAAATGGTGGTGTAGAATTCATAATACATGTTCAAAATTCCTCCCATCTAGAACCAGACAGAAGAACTGTGTTTTGAAGTGGTTTCATAACTAGAGAAATCTCCCATTATTAATTCTACCTTCGGGATTGTTCTTCTCACAGTAGAGATATCTATCTCTTTGTCAAGGTAGATGTAAGACATTATTTTATAATTTTTTTTTGTAAAATTCTGATCATAGTCTATGCAGTCGTTGACCTTTCATATATTTATTCACCCCATGATTCATAATTCACTTTGCTTTGAGGTCACTGACTTCTGTTGTTCCACCCCAGTTAATGTAAGAACACTACTGACTTTTTATGGATTCTAAGGTCTTATGAGATGTGTCAGTTTTTGTAAGAATTAGACACAGCTCCATACATTTTGAAATCATGAGAAGCTCTTTCCTCGCCATTTGCCTTAATTTTGTTATCCCTGTATGATCTTTTGCTACTGTATCTCTGAATGCTAGCCTATTACATTAGTGCACACCCATGTAGCAATAGGGTCAAGTGTCCTACTATACTTGGTTTAATACTGACATGCAAAGTGTCTGCCTTAGCTTCATTACATGATGCTGTTCCTAAAGAGCGAATTATTCCTTAAGTCTCAACATCAGTAATTTCTCATTCCTTTTAAGTTTTGTTGTAACAAATTAAGATATAATGCAGCCCCTTATCTCTGCCATCCTAAACCCACATATCTGTTAGAGTAAAATACATTCAATATTACAGTTAGAGACCAAAATGTTCCTCAGTTTGTGACTAATCATATATGAAATTTAATTGATGTTGTTATTATTGTGATGGGAATAAATGGCATGGAGATACAAATCTGGTAAACCTGGTATTTTTGTTAACAAAACTAGCAAAAGATCAGACTAAAAGAAAAAAGTCACTCTAACTTTAGCACTCAAGTTACATGGTAGCGAATACATACTTCAGACATGGTGGGCTTCTCTGCTACAAAAAAAGTATACACCTTCATTTGTACCTCTGTAATCATCTGTGTAACCTCCAAATTTCACTCATTGATGCTTTTCTTAAATTAGTTGTCTTAACAAATTCATTACTTCATTTTTCCCATCCATGTCACTATATATATATGTGTCCCCTTCATGGATTGATAGCCATTCTGCTATTTGTTCTAGTACCTTGAAAAGTTAATAGCTACTTTGTAGTTCCTATTTGTGACAAAGTAAGAAAAATGAATATGAAATGTAATATGCAATATTCCTCCATGCTCTGTGACATAACCTATAGCTCAGACCAGGCTTTAATAAATGGGTCTGTGGAACTGAGTGATGCATCAGGATGCCAGTACTTTGTCTATGAGTTCATATTTCTCATCCTCTAGTGCAAGAAATCCTTACAAAGCCAAATATAATGGGAGATAAAGACTCAAAATCAGGGAAAGATTTTAAATATTGTTGTTATTAACTTAGAAAGTTGATATAATAACAGGTTTTGCCATACCATGCATTTTCCGAAGGATAACAAGTCTGAAACTCAAATGTCTGTCATTATTTAATGACTTCAAAACTTACTGATTTGCCAGAAAACCACAAATATTATGAAGAACAGATCAAAATATGAAGCACAAATCTGAACATTTTGTGAAAATCTAAACATTTGAGAGGTATGCATCCAGACCATGTAAGGAAGAAACAATTCCCATTAACTCTCATTTGGCACCTTTCAAAATCATGTGCTTATCTACACTTAAACTCATCCCTTGAAAACCCAGCACATACCTCCCATATCTCGTTGTGATGTGACCTAATATACCTGTAGTACAACTGGCAAGAATTTTGATTTATTTAATCAGTTAAGCAGCTTTATAACTGAATCTTTTTGTTGATAATGCAGAAATTATCACAGACAGAACATTAAAACTGACGTGTTAAGATTTTTCTTTTAATTTTTAATGTTAGCTTCAATTAAATAATTATAAATAATGCTACACAAAATATTAGAAAATATCACTTTGGCTAATCATTTGTTATTACTTGTGATATTAAACAGCAAGTATGAATGGAGCTGCAACACAAAAACAAAAAATAATCAATAAAATGAATATAAAATACAAAACAATTTATATTTAAATTCAGGACATAGAACACTTTGGGTAGATTACCTTCATTTAACATTCAAAATTACTGCAAATATATCGCTTTTTATGAGTCTCTCCCCCAAGCTCCAAGTCTTCTGATAACCATACCTGTTCTGTATGTCACTGACTACTTCTTTCCAATTACCTCTAGGTCAATTTAAGGAACACATTACAGTGTAAACCTGCAACATGAATCTAAGGACAAGTTCTCAGTGCAGCCCTCATTAGTTGATTAGGAAACTGACTGCAGCCATCATATGGGTAAAGTTATCTATGACAAATTTTCCAAGTTGTGCTACAATTAGCAGGCATGTGGTGGTCTGCCACCAATTTACATGATGCATGAATGCAGCATGAATAAATGCAGTGCCATATCAGAATAAAATGTATATAAGTACTCAAAACACAAGCAAAATTTTAATAGGGAAAAATAAATGGTACAAATGTAAATCATTAACTCTGTTACAGAGAACATATCTGTATTGTGACATCAGTTTAGCAATGCACAGATGTAATATCAGTATGAAACACACAGGATTCAAACTTTGTCTCTTAATGTTTCTTGTTGCTCTCTATGAAGGGAATATATTTTTCACATAGTTTACTACACACACAAGTGCACCAGTTCTGGCTCTTAAATATGCAGTTTTGTTTTTATCTCTGGGACTGGAATATAGCAGGCCCACAATGCTGCCTAATTGTATTTGGCTGAATTGATGTGGTGCCTAAATTCAACTTAGCAACACCCGTTACACATGGAGGTTCATCAGGTAGATTAAGCAAGTATTTCACATTTAAATAATTAATAAAAAAAATACAGAACTGCAATATAAAAATTAGGAACTGTACACTGAAACAAGACATGACCTAATTAAATGTTGTACTTGCCCATGTGCTCTAGAAGCAGAAAATGTTCACCGTCTCATTAGACTGCATCTGCATCTAATCCGTTAGTGCGATCGACACTTCTTAAACTACAAGACAAGCTGTTTTAGAAGCCAATGTGACACCAAATGATACATTATAAAATAAATGCTCATTCATTCATTTTAGATACATTAGAATATATGGATTTCTTTCAGAAGCCCCATGAACAACAGAACACTGAGGCTTTGTTCTTGATATAACATATTTTTGAGAATCTTGTTTCTGTGTACTAGTTTTGCATGCTTTCTTTCCCACAATAAAACATTGTACTGCAAGCCAATGCACAAAAAGTGTTTGAGCTTAAAGATATATACCAATAGTTTACTCACACTTCACACAAATTATTTTCGCTTACAATCCCTAGGTGCTTCACTATTAAAGAAGTAATCAGAAATCTCTGTACTCAGCACCTTTAACATGCTTGATATCTGCATAAATTTGTACGTAGTTAATTAGTTGTTAATGGGTTTTGTTGATTGCTCTGTAGTTAATTAGTTGTTAATGGGGTAAGTGGATTGATCTGCAGTTAATTAGTCGTTAATGGGGTAAGTGGATTGATCTGTAGTTAATTAGTTGTTAATGGGGTAAGTGGATTGATCCGCAGTTAATTAGTTGTTAATGGGGTAAGTGGATTTATCTACAGTTAATTACCTGATAATGGGGTAACAGGAGTGATCATGTAGATCATTTTTGGCCTTGACCCAGGCGCCAAGGGAAGGACAAAGACAACAGAGATATGCATTGATAATTTTGAACAGCCAGTCAGACAAGCTGGTCTTTGAGAGTTGGATTGAAACCAAAATATTCAAAAGAAGCCCACATGGATGGAGGGAGAACACAAAAGATGCAGAAAACATAAATGGAAATCATGGACAAATCTCCACCTTGGAGCTATGAAGCACAAACATTAAACATAGGAGCATCCTTTAGTGGATGACTACTTAACATCAATTCAGGACACATGTAAGATGGACCTACATAACAAGTACTGAAGGTGAATTTGGGAGGTGAGGAGGTACCCATGAACAACAGACACTGAACATGAATTGGGGGAAATACGTAATAATGAATGGTATCTCATTGAATACAATCTCCCCTATCCCAAATTCCAAAAATTCACTGGTCCTTGAATCATTTTAATGTATATACTAACAAGATTGCAGTAATATGAGCATTTTTTCACCCATGCAGAGTGCTTCTTGTATATACAAATAAAACATGATATGGTAAAGTTGCAATGGGGTTCGACACATGCAATTTTTTTTTCTTGTCAGTCAGTTGAATGTTAGTGGCTATGTATGCTTCCCAGTTAGTGGAGGGGTAGTTGAAATCACCCATGAGTATGGTATTGGGCTGAATGGTAAGTGATTCTAGTAAATTCAAGTGTGAGGTATGGGTGTTCCTGGTTCATGATGGGAGACCTGTAGCTAGCATGAATATAGTAATGGATTTTTCCCATGTTGAGTTGGACATGGAGTAGCTCAACCATGTCATATTGTTTTACCATTCTTGAGGTGTGCTTATCCTTTATGTAGAAAGATACACCTCTGCCTTTTGCTCTTTCATGTTCAAGGGGTAGTCAGAATGTAGCCTTGCACTGCCGGAATGCTTTCCATAGCTTTGAACCATGTTTCAGTAACTGCACAGATGCCAGCATTCTCCAGGGTGAGGAGAGCTTCTAGGGAGTGCAGTTTGTTGTTGAGATTCCAAGCATTGAGCAGTAACAGCTTTAGCTTGTCCTGCGTAGATTTTGCTATGTTGGAACATTTGTCTGTTTGACAATGCTTAAAGTAGGCATAATGGGGTTTGGCCAATATCTGAAAGTGTAGCGGTTAAAGGTGAAAATCATCCCTGGCAAAGCAATGTGTCTTGTTAACCATATTCTCCCAGGCTGACCGGTATTGGACCCCTTTAGTATGATGCCACAGTAGCTAAGCCACTAGTATGATACCAGTAGCTAAACCAATTGTTAAAGTCAGTCATTTTCTGTTGGTAGTATGGCATCATCCTTGGAGACAAGATAATGCTGCTCAAAGCTATGCTCATACCTGCTTGTGACACGTATTCTGACAGCTCAATCATGTCTCTCTACATATAGTCCAAGGAGGTCCATCTCAGGTCATTTACACCCACATGGACTATGACAGAATTATACTTGTATTTGGGGGTAAGTGACTTGAGTGTTTGTGTGATCTGACAGATTCTAACCCCTGACAGGCAACTGACTGTAACCTTTACCTTATGCAGCCTGGTAAGAGAGACATCTGTGTGTCTCACAATGGAGTCTCCTATGACTAAAATATTGGGTTGTGGGCTTGGTAGTTGAGACACAATGAGATGTGGCTTTATGTGTTGTGATGAGAATTGTCTTGTTTGTGTACATGCAGAGTTTCTGGGGGCTGCACCTGAGAGGCATTTAAGGTTTGGGTAAGTTACATGTGAGCACCTCCGCATATGTGGGTCTACGTGTCTGGTCCTTTGTAGGTGGGTCGAGTGGTATGTGTGTGTGTCGCTAATAACCTGTTTGTTGCTTTTTGTCTGTATGTGAGTGTCTAGCCTCCATTGACAATGTGTAACCACATCTCTCACATACTGTATTTGTGTGTTCTAGAATTAAGTGGTTGTCAGTGTACATAAGGCAATTGTTACATTGCCTCAGGATACCCATGTCCACCAAGCCAGATGCACAGATAGCTGGAAAGTGCCAGTGGAGTTGTTTTAGTTTTACTAGTGTTCCATGCCATTTTAGAAATGGAGTTATGATCTGGAACAAGACATATAACTAGAAAAGAACATACACAGAAACACACACACACACACACACACACACACACACGTTTATATATATATATATATATATATATATATATATATATATATATATATATATATATATATATATATATATATATATATATATATATGGGTCTAAGACTTTTGAATGAAAGTTCAAAAGCCCAAATCCATTACCACTGAACACACTTTAACGAAAGTGCTTTCATCGAAAAAGTGCCTTCGTTAAAGTATATTAAAAAAAAAAAATCTACTTGAACACAGGGGGGGAAACCCCCCTGCACACCCCCCCCTACTTTAATTTTCTCACTCCGAGGTTGCAGTACAGTGGGGAAATGGGGATTTTCCTATACAGCACCGTAGTACGTCCAGAACAACAAGCATACTTACGCAAAATTGCTGCTTCGGTGAACAGCACTTTGCACAAGTATGCTCACCAAATTGGGATTCGGTGAAAGATGCAGTCCAGCACTTACACACACACACACACACACACACACACACACACACATATATATATATATATATATATATATATATATACACACACACACACACACATATATATATACATATATATATATATATATATATATACATATATATATATATATATATATATATATATATATATATATATATATAGTGTGTGTGTGCGTGTTTGTGTGAATTGAGAACTGGGGATTGGGTATCCCAATATCATATCAGTCGGAGTTTGTAGAAGTGTATTGAGGGTGGTAATCTTCAGATGGAAGATTGAGATGATTTTTATTAATGTCGGGCACTTTAAGGAACATGTAGTGCACTTGAAGGAGCACAAACAGTTTAGGTATCCTGAATATGTATTTACATTACACGTACATTACACCACATTCTCTAATACCTACAGCATTCTGCAGGATGTTCCCTTTGGCTTTGCTGGAAATATTGTGTTGGGGAGGGGTGTTGGAGTGCAATGAGTGAAGAGCGAGGTCTTGTGTTACTTTGTTACATTTCAGCGCTCTCATCAGTCATCTGACTATTGCTCTATTGGCAGATAACAAAGACCAGCAACAAACCTGTCATGCTAATTAACTACATTTAGTAGAACTTTAAAGTGACTGGCACATTCCTTAGTTATAATAACTGTATCATAGAATATTGATACTGACAGCTAGTGTTGGACGTGCAGCTCAACAGTCAGCAGAGTTGAACCCTGACCTGAACCTGGTACTACAGAGCTCCAGGTTTTAGGTGGGCTTGGCAGAGTCAGTGCTGAAAGATACCTGTTTGTGAGTAACATTTACAAGCAAACCAATATGTTGCTTGTAGATGTATGCATATCAACACAAACATGGTATTATGATATCTGAAGAAAGTTTCTCCTTTGGCTATTTATGTTTTTTTGCTTTTTCAGCAGACTGCTTATTTAGCGGTCAGTACTGTTTACTAGGCTGCATTTCCCTGCATGAACATTTTGATGACTCCTGTGATTCCCCATTAGATATCATACTGGGATTTCCCTCTGCCATGGTCAGACAAAACGGTGCATAGTTCTACAATGGCATTGTTCCTGTGTTCACAGACATCAGTCACTGATGTCCCTGAACTGAATGTCAGTGCTGTTTGTAGTATTGATTTTACCTGCAGTATGACACACTAAATGTGGAATTTCATGTGGGGCTCTCCTCCAATATGCTGCATTATAGACGTGCAATTACTCTTATTTCCTTCAATAAAATAATAGTGATTCTAATTAGCTCTGCAGCTCTTGTAACTCATTTATTGAGTTATTACAAGCAATTTGCAGTTCTAATGTTAAACTCTCCACTTAAAGCGAGAGAGAGAGAGAGAGAGAGAGAGAGAGAGGGAGAGAGAGTAATATGCCTAGGCTTTTAGAACTTGTTTTCATCAGATACTGGTGTACTGTGCTAGTACACACACTTTGTTAGCAGACCTACAGTAGATGGATACTTGTTGGAAATGGCAGGCTTGGGGAAATACAGTATAGCTTTATGGGTATACTCAGAATAAGGGTAGCAAGGGTACTTCTGCAGGAATTACAGACCTGCAAGGGATTTGCCATCAGACATATCTTTTTAGTCATGAGATGCCTCAATGAGTCTGAAGGCTTGCAGCACTTTACCACAGTATCCATTAGCACCACTCTGGATACAAATCAAAGTGGAGCAATAGTCTGGATACAAAACAGTGTATAGCTCAGGATTTATGTTATTTTCTGGAGTCAAGAGAGTTGTATGAAGAAATGCTTGTGGGAAAAGTCTCAAGTAAGTCTAAAATGCCTAAACAAATGCAAGTGAAAAGAAAGGAAACAGCAAATACTTTTGTAATGTCAAAATCTGTACAGTCTGTTATAAAGGTGTAATACAAAGCACACCTTGTTAAAATCTTAGCAACAACCATAATATGTATAGGTGAAATAAATACAGCAAATATAAAGTCTGTGACAAGTACAAACTTAACTATATAACAAGGCCACCAGCCCCCAAAAGTGACCAGTAACAGGAAGGAGGAAGGTCACAGCGTGCCTTGCAGCAATGACCATCTTAGTATCTGCCACTAGGTGACCATCTCACACAGCTGTATTAAGCACATCAAAAGGATCACTGTTGAGCAAAGTCATAGTATAGATGTTACTGTGCCAGGCAGCCTATCCACAGTCTCAGAGGTCCCAGAAGTGAATGGTAATTCACAGCAAGACAACCAGAGCAAGTCCTAACTTCATAAATCTTTACATTAGCAATCTAATGTTGAATGTTTAAGGAATGTCCAGATGCAAGTCCAAGTAGCTGTATGCACCTACTTTGGATCGAGGTATGTTTGGAGAAGACTGCCATGGTAGCTCCTGCCCTAGTAAAATGAACTTTGCTCTATTAAATGAACTGTGGTAGTCTCATGAAAGAGAATACTATATTTAGTCAGCCATTTACAAGGAGCATGCTTCTAAATTAGACATAGGTGTTTTCCATTAATGAATTATATCAGTAGTTAATATAACTGTCTCAGTGGTTTTCTTTTGTCACTATAATGTCTGAGTACCCTATGAATATCCATGGTATGTAAATGTTTGGCAGAATTTTAAAATAGCTGCAATATATCAAAGCAGTTTTGAAAATAGTGAGTCAGACAAGTGCTGAAAAGGCCAAATGTATTGCCAGAATTTTAAAAAAATCCAACGGAAGAAAACAAACTGCTATAGTTTTAAGAAGAATATAACATCAATTCTCAGACTTTTATAATGGAGTGCTCATGGTTAGGGACATGTGTCCCCAATTATATTAGCAGACTATATTTTCCATTAATTTCCTTTGTAAGGAGGCTGGCATGTCTGTTATTTTCCACCTAACTAGTTGAAATGGAGGGGATTAAGATGGCAGCAGCTACTCTTGCAAATGAAAGTAATAGATGATACAGCCTAAAGATATGTGTTGCGGTGATACATGATATGAACTTGTTATACTATCTCTTTCAGGGAATAGGAATCGTAAAGTAATCCAAAACAAAGCACACACTGATGATGTTTGATAGCACAAATTCACTACTGAAAAACACCAAAATAACAATCTAAGATATGTTTCATTTATTTTAATGTTAAGCTATTTTATCTCATGCAATTCACAAAGACTTTAAAAGAAATGTAAAGTCACTTCTATTAACCATTACATACAAGTCAGTAAAAATCATGTGACATGCACATCCAATAAAAATACTGACCTTTAGTCTATTAAAATTCTACCATTGCCTAACTGCATTGCATTGTGATGGTGAAGGATCAGAATCTGGGAAAAGACACATTTTTGAGAAGGTTAAACTAAAGCTGTATTGGATGCAGAGAAGTAATTAAAATAATACTTGATTTTCTCATTTTTATTAGTAGCAATAATCTTATTAAAGAAGTTGTGGAAATGCATGTAGGATAAAATAGTTTTAACTTTATGAAAATATATCAGTTGTTCCTGCTTTGCTGTCCATATAATTTGAGTAAAAAAGGAAATGGTGACTATTGAGCTGAGATGCAAACACATTCGGCTTCAGAAGGCTCTACATTTATGTTATCAGTAAAATGTCTGCCTGTTTAACTTTTGCTCATGAGAAACACAAACACCTTTGCTATGGCAGAGTGTTTTCAAAGGTTCATGGTTTCATAGATGTTTATTAGGCTAACGACCACAAGGACCTTTTTAAGCCTAGCCATGCATCCCAAATTTCTGACAACTTCTGATACCCTTGATAAGTGTAAGCAGGGGTTTGGGAGATGAAACACTTACAAGCTAGGGCCTGGGAGAAGAACCATTTACAGGTTGCCTATGTCCATTAGAGACATAGCTGCCAAATCAAGGATGAATTTCCTGTTCCCCATCCAATTGCCCAAGTTGCACTTGAATTGGGTTAGGTAGGAACTCTGCTTCACATGTATGGGGAGTCTGTTCCAGAGATGGGGTAATCTTTCAGATACATACCCGTCTCTCCAGGAAGTAGTATTTATATCACAGGCAAAGTTTAAATCTTTAGAACAGGTAATTCTGGCGCTGTTTGTTTTGTAGATATGCAAGAGGTCCATCAGAGTAGGGACTGACAATGCCCTGTAGGTCAGGCATAGATCACCCCTCAAAAGCCTGTAGGAGACAGAATACAGGGATAAAGCCTTGAGGCAGTCTGCAAAGGACATATTACTTATGCCCTGTATTCTTTTAGTGAGGAATCTCTGTGGACGTTTCAGCTGTTGGATATGCCTGGTAGATTAGGTACATACCAAAGGGGGAAGTGTACTCAATGACAGGTCTGATGTATGCCGAAAACAGTGGAACAATGACTTCCTTGGACTTAGATGCCATACCTTTGTTTATAAGTTGTGCAACATAGAATGATTTCCTCACCACTGTAGACATGTGATGATCAAAGGCTAGATTACTATCTATGTGTGTCCCTAAGTCCCTGACTACTGGGTCATCTCTAAGGGATGTGTTGTCAATATAATAGTTACCATGGGTGGATAACTTTCCGAAGGATACTATGTTTTCTAGAATGTTTTGAAGACTTGCAATCTAAACTGCCTCTTAGAATGAGTGCATCATCAGTACTTGCTCTACAACTGTCATGGCTAATTCACAGGTTGAAAAGGGGGAGCTTCCTGATTGCTTGTTGATGTATCACATGACATCATCATCATCATCATCATCATCTTCTTCTTTCGGCTGTTCCCGTTAGGGGTCACCACAGCGGATCATTTGTTTCCATTTCTTCCTGTCCTCTGCATCATGCTCTTTTATACCAACCGCCTGCATGTCCTCTCTCACCACATCCATAAACCTTATCTTAGGCCTTCCTCTTTTCCTCTTACCTGGCAGCTCCATCCTTAGCATCTTCTTCCCAATATACCCAGCATCCCTCCTCAGCACATGTCCAAACCAACGCAATCTTGCCTCTCTTGCTTTGTCTCCAAACTGTCCAACCTGAGCTGACCCTCTAATATACTGATTCCTAATCCTGTCCATCCTAGTCACACCCAGTGCAAATCTTAACATCTTTAACTCTGCCACATCCAGCTCTGACTCCTGCCTTTTTGTCAATGATACTGTCTCCAACCCATATAACATAGCTGGTCTCACTACCCTCTTGTAGACCTTCCCTTTCACTCTTATTGGTACCCGTCTGTCACAAATCACTCCTGACACTTTTCTCCACCCATTCCACCCTGCCTGTACTCTCTTCTTCACCTCTCTTCCACACTCACCATTAATCTGAACTATTGATCCCAAGTACTTAAACTCATCCACCTTTACCAACTCTACTCCCTGCATCCTCACCATTCCTCTACCCTCCCTCTTATTTACACACATATATTTTGTTTTAGCCCTGCTGACCTTCATCCCTCTCCTCTCTAAAGCATATCTCCACCTCTCCAGGATCTCCTCAACCTGGTCCCTACTCTCACTACATATCACAATGTCATCTGCAAACATCATAGTCCACGGGGCCTCCTGTCTAATCTCAACCTGTCCATCACCACTGCAAATAAGAAAGGGCTCAGAGCTGATCCTTGATGTAATCCCACCTCCACCTTAAACGTATCTGTCACTCCCACTGCAGTCCTCACTAATATTACACTACCCTTGAAAATATCCTGTACCACTCTTACATACTTCTCTGCTACTCCTGACTTCCTCATACAATACCACAACTCCTCTCTAGGCACCTTGTCATATGCTTTCTCTAAGACACAAAGACACAATGCAACTCCTTCTGACCTTCTCTGTATTTCTCCAACAACACTCTCAGAGCAAATATTGCATCTGTAGTGCTCTTTCCTGGCATGAAACCATACTGTTGATCACTAATCATCACTTCCCTTCTTAGCCTAGCTTCCACTACTCTTTCCCATAACTTCAAGCTGTGACTGATCAGTTTTATCCCTCTGTAGTTACTGCAGCTCTGCACATCACCCTTATTCTTAAAGATATGTACCAAAATACTTTTTATCCATTCCTCAGGCATCCTCTGACTTTCCAGAATTTCATTAAACAATCTGGTTAAAAATTCCACTGACATTTCTCCTAAGCACCTCCATGCTTCCACTGGTATGTCATCTGGGCCAACAGCCTTTCCATTCTTCATCCTCTTCATAGCTGTCCTTACTTCCTCCTTGCTAATCTGCTTCACTATCCCCCATCATCCAACCTTCTCTCCCTCTCATTCTCTTCATTCATCAGCCCTTCAAAGTACTCTTTCCATCTACTCAACACACTCTCCTCACTTGTGAGTACATTTCCCTCACTGTCCTTTATCACCCTTACCTGATGCACATCTTTCCCAGCTCTGTCCCTCTGTCTAGCCAATTGGTACAGGTCCTTTTCTCCCTCTTTAGTGTCCAGTCTCTCATACAACTCTCTATATGCCTTATCCTTAGCCTTCGCCACCTCTCTCTTTGTCATGCGCCTCATTTCCTTATACTCATGTCTACTTTCTTCATCTCTCTGACAATCCCACTTCTTCTTCACCAGCCTCTTCCTCTGTATACTCTCCTGTACTTCCTCATTCCACCACCATGTCTCCTTGTCCTCCTTCCTCTGTCCAGATGTCACACCAAGCACCTTCCTAGCAGTCTCCCTTACTAGCTCTGCTGTAGTTACCCAGCTATTCGGTAACTCTTCATTGCCTCCCAGTGCCTGTCTTAACTCTTCCCTGAACGCCACCTCACAATCACCCTTTTTTAACTTCCACCATTTAATCCTTGGCACTGCTTTCACACTCCTCCTCCGCTTCTTGATCACCAACATCATCCTGCAGACCACCATTCTATGCTGCTTAAATTACTTGTAAGGAAAAGTCCAAGAGCATACGTACTCTGAAGCTGTCATAGGTTTGCAGGTAGTTACTAGGCATGCAATCCAAGAGACTGTCGAGGAGCCTAGGCCAATTGTCTAAAAGCACAGATCAAACAGTAGGCAAATTAAGTCTGAGGGCATCAAATCCTGTTTAATAAGTAGCAGCTCTTTAATAATTCCTAGTCTTAATCCCATGCACTAATCCTGTAATCCACCCTGTATCATAGGTAGCAGCTCTTTAATAACTCCTAGCCTTAATCCCATGCACTAATCCTGTAATCCACCCTGTATCATAGGTAGCAGCTCTTTAATAACTCCTAGCCTTAATCCCATGCACTAATCCTGTAATCCACCCTGTATCATAGGTAGCAGCTCTTTAATAACTCCTAGCCTTAATCCCATGCACTAATCCTGTAATCCACCCTGTATCATAGGTAGCAGCTCTTTAATAACTCCTAGCCTTAATCCCATGCACTAATCCTGTAATCCACCCTGTATCATAGGTAGCAGCTCTTTAATAACTCCAAGTCTAATCCCATGCACTAATCCTGAAATCCATCCTGTATCATAGGTAGAAGCTCTTTATAGCTCCTAGCCTTAATCCCCTGCATTAATCCTGTAATCCAGTGAGGTACTTATGGCTACAGATTTCTTAGGTCCCATTTGTAGAACTTGGTCAGTAACATGGGATCCAGCATTAGATTCTAAACAATGAAGTCTCTTTGGAATGGGTGACAGTGAAGGCAGTGCCTAACCATCATCTTGAAACACTGGACCAACAGGGAGGATACCAAGAGTTTTAGCCAATTTAAACCTTTAAAAAGGCTTACATTTTCTTAGGAAAGAAAGCTCTCTAACTTTCCAATTAAAGTTTTCCCCTCATCAAGGAAAAGGTCTCTGAAAGGATATACTTTCAGGGGAGAAGAGAAGAACAGGTAAAAGAGTTTTTCTTGTGAAACCTCAGTGAATTTGTTCTCAGTATGGTAGAATGTCCTCATTTTTATTCCCAGAATAAAAAGACAGAGGTTTTCTTGAACAACATTGAAATGACCAAAGATAGAGGAACCAGATGTAATGTATGAAGAGAATGGGAATGACATGCAGTCTTCTGGTATCTGTGTTTCAGGCCTCTGGGTATAATCCCCTTTTAATAAGGGAAATACATTGTGCAAATTTAAATCATTAACTCTGTTGCAGAGAACAGGCTTGATTCATGACATCAGCTTAAGAATGCATTGATGTAATATAAATGTGAAACACAGTCATGGTGTACATCTGGTGCTATACTGGACATCACTTCAGGCAAGGCCAAACCCAATTGCTGTTTGTAAAGGAGCAAATAGTACTTTGGTAATTAGAAACTAAGGAGCAGCTTGCAAGCCATTTTGTGAATGATGGCAAAAAGGTCGAATCAGGTGCCATTTTGAAAACTATAGTGACAAGATTTAAGACCTCTTCCAGTGGCACTGCTTTTACTCAATATTCATTAAATTGATGTGGCACTTCAGAGAGTCACAATTAATCTGTATTGACTCCTGGGGGGGGGGGGGAGCTCAATGTTCCATCAGTCAGTGAATGAGTACTCTTGTTTGAACTAAGAAGCTTAAATACTTTGGTCAATGGTACCTGTCCCTGATCTGATTTATTCTCCAGAATGTTTAACTTCTTAAGGCATCTTAGCACTTTTTACATATATGAGATTGCACTTGACAGGTTTTGAGTTGATGTTTCATTGAAAATCCTGGTAGTATTCTACTTGCTTTCCTAGCTGCTCCCTCACATTGCTTGTCAGGTCATCAGATATTCATGTATGTTTATTCTTTCATAATTTATTTACTTCATTACACTTATGAACAGCATTTGTAGTTTTCAGTTTCTCATATTTATTATTTCATTGTTCTCTTATGTTTAATTTAAACTGCTACATTTGAAAGATTCTTCCTGGTCTTGTCAAGTACATTTACATCCTTTCATTGTCTGCATAAGAAAAAAAAATGAAACATCCACTTCTTTGTGTCACAAAAAACAGACAGCATTTTCCTTTCATATTTTCTTAATGGTATGTATGAAGACATTGAGAAAGGAACTGACTTAGTAGTGACCTCCTGTACTATTCCACAGGTAGCATTCTTTCATCTAATATGACCCTGCCTCTGTCCTGTCATCTAGTTTTATCCATGCTGCCACACTAAGTCCCAGTACAATATACCTATTTGTAATGTTTTATCAAGTGAAATGCCTTGTCAAAGTCTAGGTAGCCCACGCCTTCAGCACATTTCTGATCAATATGCTAATTAGCGCAAAAATCTGTTAGATTCACCCGGCCTGGTTCTTCTGACATGAATCTATATACTGTCTTTGATTCTGTGTCCCACTGGCTTTCAGGCGTTTAACAATTCTTTATTTCAGTTTATAGAGTCAGCCCATTACATCTCCTTCTTGCTTACATGCTTATGGACAGGCAATCAAACCTGCTGCCATTTTTGTTTCGAACCATTATTCTTCTATCATATGTCGTTAAAAGGCTAATCATAAGTCTAGCGCTATTTTTTAGTTTTTTTTTTCAAAACACTTTTTTTGTAAAAAGTCTTGGAACAGTTCCCTTATTGTCAGCACTTGCACTATGTAGTTTGCTCAGTCTTTCTTTATAATATTCATTGAAAGTATTCGTTAAATAGCCCTACTTTTCAGTAACCCTTTCTGCCCTCTTCATTTTAGCCGGGTTAGCTCTCTTCAGTTTGTACATTTGCTTATCTGACTGCTGTTGCTATTTACAGTATTTGTGTTTTAATTGATAGCGCTCTATCTTCCTCCTTTTATGTTGCCTTGGTACTATATGCTTTCTTTTTACCACTGACAATACCTTATTTAAGAACTATAACATTTTTGTACTTTTTGTACTTTTGGAATTGCATTTTTGCTGCTTTTATGCTACCAATGTTTGTGTTTTCTCAATTTCAACACAAACTTTATGATTGTTTGCTAGAGTTTTTTTTCAGATTCCATTTTTCATGAAATACTTGCTCTTTCTCATTTGTCACTTAGGCAATATATGTAGTATGTTTATTTTATTTATGAAGTCTTCATTTTTTCTTTGTTAACCAAGAAATGCTGACTGGCCATTAAAATTTTTTTATAGGACTAGCCAAAGATTAGGTTAAGAGCACAGGTCATTGAACTAATTAATTTAGAAAGTGGTGGCTGTGAGTGAAACCTAACCTGACTGGCTATGGAAAAACTCTGTTCACATTCCATTACTTTAACCTCCGCTCTGTTCTGCCATTCTACACTTATGACTATGTACTCAGAAATGAATGGATTACAAAGAAAGACTTTATTTCTGTACTTTAACCAGAAGCACCTGATGCTTAGTTGTTTACATTTGTGTGGTGAAGGACACTGTCTTCTGTGGAATTCCAGCACCATCAAAGGAATAGATAGCAATAGCATAGACAGTGTTAAATTGTACTGGGGACTACAGGTCAGCCAGCAGTTGCCACTGACTGAGTGGAACTACAGATATTTTTTGTATTGTTTCAGCATTAGCTAATAAAAGGAAACATTGTAAACCAAGATGAAAGAATTTAAATAAATGAACTTCCGACATAAGACAAGTGACAACCAGAAAATGAACTGGTTAGAAAACATTATATATATATATATATATATATATATATATATATATAGAGAGAGAGAGAGAGAGAGAGAGAGAGAGTCGTACAAGTCAAGAAAAAGACAGGCAGACTGTTTGTTCCTAAGATTAGTGTTTTGCTGTGTGGGTAGAACAGCAAAAATCACAGAAGACCTGACTGACAGCTTATATTTTAACCCCTTTATAGTATGCATGATTTTTATGTTGCACCACAACAATGCAATGGCTAGCATTTAAAGTATAAACAATATTGCCACCCACAATATGTTGCAAAGCAATAAATGTTAAGTTAATGTTTACAGTATATTATTACAATGTAACACTGATCAACATGTACAATGTAACAGCAAAGTGAAACAGTGGTTAACATGTATGATATAATACCCCAGTATAATAGTCAACATCCACAGTGTAACAACAAGCAACTATCTGATCATCCATAAAGTAATACCACAGTATAGCAACAGCTAATATTGAATTCACAGTATGTAATTACAATGTAACTGCTATTATTTATAGTGTAGCACTACAGTGTAACAGTTGTTAACACTTACAATACCACAATATAACAATGGCAAACATCTAAAACACAGTATCATGGTGTAACAGTAGTTGATATGCATAATGTAGTGTCACAGTATGACAAACATCAGTGTAGATAATGTAACGCCACAAAATAACAATGGTTAACATCTACAGTGTAATATCACAATATGGCAACAGCTAATATTCATAATGAAAACTAACACAGTATAACAATGGTTAAAAACTACAATATGCTCACACACACACACACACACACACACACACACACACACACACACACACACACACACACACACACACACTGTCATGTGGCACTCAGACCTACAGACAATTTAGAGAATTACATGTAAAATATAATACCACAAATTGACATAGATAGAAACAGACGTTGGGTACGAACAGTTTTCGTATGTAATAAACTGCTTAGGTTAAAGTGGAAGACACTGGGTTCTTTCTGGGAGTGTGCAGTACTGTTCATATTTGGGAAAGGAGTGCATCAAAACAGGAAGTTTTGTTAACCAGTGTTTTTAGATGAGATGTAGAGAAGGTGAGCGAGAGGCTAAATTAATTTTAAGGAACACAAAAATCATTTACAAGAATATTTATAGCAGAAGGTGTAAAACAATTTTTTTCTATTTTTCTATATGATTTTTGCCCACCTCCCCTATACCTGGAAACTATCAAGAGCCCCAAATCAGATGTAAGCCCATTCATTCAATACTGGTGGTGATTGCCCTCAGTTCCACTAGGTGTGAACCACTGGGAGGTTGTTATTTAGTGTTTAGTTGTGTCCTCCCCACTCAATAATGAGAGCATTTTTATTTATTTTTATCTAAGCCCACTCTACCAGGTAGAGATACACATAACTACCTCACTACTGGAGTCCACAAGACCTTATCTTATGCAGCTGTATGCTGTAATGCATATGTTCATCAAAGGTTACCACTCAATGGCAGCTTGGTTGACAACACACATGCCCCCAGATTGCTGGCCCACGCCTTCCCTCAAATGGCTGCTGCATCCTGTAACTGAATCTTCCCCTTCCCCAGGATGGGCACACCCTTCCTCCCAACCTGCTCCATTAAGTGTTCAAACTGCTAATCAAAGTCAGGACACCTGGGCTGTAGTCGAGGCTTTATCCATCCACAATACAAGACTGGCTATAGACGTGAGAAAATGAGAACTACAACAGGCTCTTTTAAGCAGAGAAGAGGTTTTGGAAGAGAGAAGGAAAAATTAAATACCCAGTGTCCTAAGTACTTGAAATATTTGGCAGTTCCAATAAATATAAGACTGGTTTTAGTGGGAATATGCCATTTGGGATGTTTACATGCAGGTTTAGTGGCAATACCTTGATTCTCCTGTACTCGATTTGTGCCTTTCTGTTAAGGAACCAGAAATGAGTTACCTGAAGGTTTGTACTAAGTTTAATATCTTGAGTAGATAAGTTCATTACTCTTCATTTATGGGTTGGCCCTGACACTTTCTTCTTTAAGAGATCCGTGACAAAGTGTTTGGATCGTTATGAATATTTTCTAATAACCTGGACTATATTTTAAATACTAATGTTATTCTTGCTGTTCTTGTTATTGCTACTATTTCATTATAATACTTCCTGATGTTTGCAAGAGAAAAAAAGGGTTGAGGAAAGGGATAAATGAATGTCTGATTGATTGATCACTTGATTGACCCATTGATTAATTGATTGCGCTGTTTACCTAGCATCACAGAGGAGGGACTGCATCACAAACAGACAAAGTTATCCGTATAAAAAAATAACACTTTAAGACAGGTTATTATTCTCAGGATTTGTTATATACAAGGAGAAAAAAGTAGCATGGCTACAGAAAAATAATTAAAAACACCGACTCTGAATACCGTGTCTTAAAGTTAGTTTGATATAGTTTGATATTTAACAGCTTCAGTATGGTTCTGTTTTTATTTCTATAATTTGTGTTATAGAAGCATGAGACCCAGAGTTACATTAAGTTTTAAGGCTGACAAATACATCACCATTGAGCATTGTTCTAGGATTTCTGAAAACAGAGTTAGTAAGACTAAGAAAAGTCCTGAGTGTGTGTCATATAATGTCTGAAACCATGCCATTCATCACAAGGTCTGTTATAATCAGTAGGATGCTGGTGAATTTGTACAGAGAGAGTTTGTAGTAAGTCATAATCAGTGACATGCTGGTGACATTTTCTTCCTAATTTTAGAATATTGAGAAGCAGGAATGATTACCATATGCTGAAAGACACTGGCAATAATGCTGTCATTGATAGAAGAAGAAAGGATGACACAAAGTTTTTTTTTTGTGTTTGTTTGCTTGTTTGGTTATAAGACATCACAGTCTGGTTTACCATGACTGAACATCTTTTGTAAAAGCTCAGTTGTGTTGTGTAATGTTTCAATATGTATAGGTGTATGTCTATACATTCATCTACACACATGTAATGTTCATTTCTCAATTCATCTTTACATATGGCAGACTGGATATTTATTGCTCCTTAAGCCCCTATCTTTGCAACTTGGCTTTGCTTTATTTTCTTTTTACTTGCCTTGTTTTTATGGGCAGCATAGTGACTCTTCTCTACTCTTTATCCAGATGTTTGATATATTCCACTACCAAATCCATGACTGAGAAGTCACACTTAATCTAAATGTCCTGTATTGATGAGAAATTGTTAAATAGTGGGGAATAACTTCCCCTTGAGATGGATGCTTTGTGGCAGGTTCACCTCATCTGATACAGCTGGTTTCAGGCATATTTCTGTGATGATGTTCACTAAACACATGCAGCTAAAACATCATATCACTCCCCCAGCTCTACATGGGTGTGACATATATATATATATATATATATATATATATATATATATATATATATATAAATAACCACATCATCTGTTTTGGTAACACTCTGATGATAAAGGAAATTACTCCCAGACCCAGTGAATGCTATACCCACCAACAGAGTAACAGCACTCAATATTTATTTATTTATTTAGTTCATTATCAGGAGAATCCAACTGTGTAGGAGCCCATTTTCAACAGAGGCCTGAGGAGAAAAGCTCCAAAGCCTTATGAAAACATTTTAAGAAAAATAATTTTACAGTCTTCAAAAATAATAACTCAAAACATCTACATTTTAAATAATTATAACAAATTAAACATAATATGACAACACTGGTTAAAATAGATACGGATTATATGAAAATGATTTCATATTTAAAGAAATGCTAGCCAATTTAGAGAAACTAAAGGTCAGTTAGTATAATACAAATAGGAATTGGAATAGGAAGTGAGAGAAAAAAAACAGGTTATGGCATACTTAGATAGAGACTCAAGGGAGGGAAATTTATTGAAGTTAGAAAGTGAGTGAAGAAGGAGGAGCAAGGAGGTGTAAGATATGAATAGGTGGTACTTGTTCATATTTAGGGATATTGTTTATCTTGGGGTTGAGCAAGAATGGAGACATATTTTGGCCAGGAAGTCTTTTAGAATGGCTTTAAAGGAATGGAGGGAAGGTATTGACCTGATGGATATAGGTAATATGTTCCAGGCTTTATTACCTTGGCATGAGTACAGGCCATGCATAGCAGATTTGATAGGTTTGTGGGCAGAGGGAAGTTTTTTTAGTAACTGGAGTGTAATGACCATGTGGGAACATAGTTGTGTAGAATGGTTGGATAAGCAGATGGATGGTGGATAATTTTATAGGTGATAAGATGTATGCATGTTAGTTGCTAAGGTAGTTATAACCAGTTTAGGCTTTTTAGTGCTATGCACTAATGGGCTTTGAAATGGGCATTTGCTACAAATTTAGCCACTTTACTATAGCATTGTTAAAGTTTTGCTTTTTGTTATGCCTGGAGGTTAGTAAGGTTGGGAACACCATAAAGTACTGAGGGAGAAGTGTAGTCTTAGATGCATTGATGGGAAAGTTTTTGGCTCTATAAAGTATCTCTAGTATTTGGTAAACCTTCTTATGTAATTTTGTATATGTAGGTTGCATTTAAGATTATCATCCACTATCATCCCTAATAATTTGCAATGAAAAGTGACTTCAGTGGTTGTATTGTTAAGAGAGAGAATTTAAAATTTTGTTTTTTTCATGAGAAAGGGATTTTGAAAAAAAAAAGTAGTTTTGTTTTTTTAGCTTGAGCATGAGTTGTGAGTTAGAAAGCCATGTTTCAGTGGCTGTTAAAGCTTCCTGAGTAATTTTTTGTAAATGTGCAAGGTTGTCTGATGTGCGCATGATGGTATTCATTTGCATGTGTAGGGTGTTAGTGAGAATGTTAATGAGGAGGGTTTCAATGATAGATCCTTGTGGTACACCAGTGGTGACTGGAAGGAATGGAGAGAGGGTGGAGTACTATTTTACTGCCTGATATGTTTTGGAAAAATAGCTTTTGAACCATAAAAGGGTGGGCTGAGATAGATCTAGTGGGAAGATTTGAAATATAAGTTTGCTATGATAAACTGCGTCAAAGGCTTTAGACAAGTCTAGAAATAAGAAGGAGGAGACTAGTTTGCCATTATGCCTAGCTTTATTGACAGCATCTGTAAAGGTTAGAAGTATGGGAAAGATGGAAGACGTGTTGTTTGGGGGATAGGAGTTCTTCCTGCAGGAGATAGTTTAGCAATTGTTTTTGAATATATTTTGCAAATATTTTGGAGAGAGCTACTCTAAGGCTCTTACAAAGGGTGACCAATTCTATTTAAATGGTTAGTGTGACCAACAGCAAGTCTATTGGAGTGGCCTATACAGTGTCACCAAATACATATGCAAGTACCCTAAGAGCTTAAATATCTCTAAACAAACCAGTCAGAATTTAAAAGGATTAAATATATTTAATAATAAATAATAAAAGAACAAGACAATACTCAATAACTCAGCACAGTGACAACAGAGTTCAGAATCACAGGAAATATTTTAAAAGAACATTGAAGGACAGTCTCACAGAAATACAGAAAACATCTAAACTAATCTTACTATATTCTTATCTATCTCTAAGAGAGATTACTGTAATTTAGCACATAATATTAGCAAGACAGAAGTGATGATGAGAGGATGTTTCTAGGTCCAAAGACAAATACAAAATGCACAGACTTTCTCTGAGAGATAGTTCTTAAATTAATAACAACACATTGCTGCTGGGTCAGCTGGATGACATCGTTCTTTGTCATCTGCCTTTAGTTCCCAGGCTAACAGAAACTTAAAATTTAGCATCTCTCTGTCAAAAATTTGCTTAGAACTGGAAGTTGTAAAACAGTTAAACACTTTTATATTTGAAACCTGCAATTATTTCTGTTTCCAGACAATAGAAAGAAACCTCTAGCTGTAGACATCCTGTCTCCTAGCTGTCTTGAAACTGAGATAAACACAGTCATAAAACTCTTTGCTTTTCTTGAGGGTTTGCAAGTTGACACTGTATGTTCCAGTCTCTATCATCAAAACATACATTTGCATAGGCATATAGTTTATATACATTTCTGTTCTTTTCCAGTAGGGTACACTGTGGTTACATTCTTGAAGATCAGTACATAACATACAAGTCAACACACACTTCTGCACCAGTAGTCTAATATCCACATAACATATAGTTTTCCTACATTTGTAAGACAAGCATACAAATCATATTAATATTTCACAAATGACAGAAAAATTTACAAAATTCCAGCCAGCTGGACTGGCAGTCCTCACAATTCTCCCTCCCCTGAAAACTCAAGCTAGTTTTCAAGTGACCCTTGAGAAACATTGCTTGAGAGGATTGAGCCTATCTGGGAATACCTTACCCCATTCCCTGTCTTGAGAGCCCATCTGTGTTGGCATTGCTAACCCCACTGCAGTGCTGCACTGTCATATTGTATGCATGCAACCCTAGGCTCCAACTTAGTAACTTGACATTTTGCTGGCTGGCTCGATATAACCATGTTAAGGGATTGTAGTCTGTAACTACAGTGAATTTCCTTCCATACGGATAAGGCTGACATTTCTGCAGTGCCCACACTATGGCTAGACATTCCTTTTCTACAGCTGCATAGGATTCCTCCTTGGGTTGGAGCCTATGACTGAGAGAAACCACTGGATGCTTTTCTCCCTCTGAAGAAATCTAGCTAAGTACACCCTCACCCCATTGTTGAAGCATTCTCCTGCACAACAAATTCTTTGTTGTAATCTGGGCTGGCTAACACAAGGGGTCCTCCCAAAACTCCTTTAAGCTTCTGAAATGCCTGCTCACATGCTGGGGTCCACACTTCCTTATCTGGCCTGTTTTTCCTTGTCAGGTCTGTGAGGGGAGCAGGTATGGTACTATAACTGGGGACAAATTTTCTGTAGTATCTTGCTGTCCATAAGAATGCCCTCACCTGCTTTTTGGTAACAGGGGCAAGCCATTCCTGAATGGCTTCCACTTTGGCAGATTCTGGCCTGATCTTACCACTCCCCACTCTATGTCCCAGGTAGGAGACCTTTGCCATACCCAACTGACATTTGCTGGGCTTAATGGTCAGCCCTGCCCTCTGTAGTCTGCTCAGCATGTCCCTGGCATGCTGAAGGTGCTCTTGCCAGGAATGGCTGTAAATGGCAATATCATCTAGGTAAGCAAGGGCAAAATCTCCTGCTCCTGCTAGGGTGTGATCTACCAGCCTCTGGAAAGTTGCTGGGGCATTTTTCATCCCAAAAGGCATCTTTGTGAACTCAAACAAACCAAAAGGTGTCACAAAGGCTGACCTCTCTCTAGCACTGGGAGTTAAGGGCACCTGCCAGTAACCCTTGGTAAGATCAATGGTGGTAAGACACTTAGCCCCACCCAGCTGCTCTAGGGCTTCATCTGTCCTAAGCATGGGTTAAGCATCTGACTCTGTATGACTATTTAATTTCCTGTACTCCACACAGAACCTGCTGCTGCCATCCCCCTTTGGTACTAGCACCACTGGGGAGGCCCAGGAACTGCTTGACTCCTGAATTACCCCTAGTTCCAACATTTCATGTATCTCCTCCCTCAGAGTCTGTTTGGTCTTTGGGGTCCTGTATCCACATAGTGTTGCACCAGGTGGATGCACCCTGGTTTCCCAGTGAACATGCTCCTAAACTCCTGTAACACTGCTTGGATTTCTCGAACCTGGGTAGGGAATAACTGCTGGGACATTGCTACCCTTTCCACTGAGGTGTCAGTCCGAGCGTCACTCAAGAGATCAGTCATCAGATCCCCCTCAGACTCCTCCTGCAATTCACTGCAAATGCTCAGCACAAGGGCCTCCCTATCATGGTAAGGTTTCATCATGTTAACATGGTACAATTTGTGCCCCTTCCTCCTGCTAGAGATCTACCATGTAGTTAACATTACTGACCTTCCTTACCACCTTGTAGGGTCCCTCCCAGGCTGCCTGCAGCTTGTTGTGTCTGACAAGAATGAGAACCGTTACCTGCTGCCCTACAGCATACTATCTAGCTGGAGCATTCCTGTCATACCGGACCTTTTTCTGCTGTTGGACTTCTATCGGGTTCTCCTGGGGCAAGCCCATGAGTTCCCTGAGCCTTGTCGAGGTTTAGAACATATGCCACAACAGACTCCTTGTGGAGTTCACAATCACCCTGTCACTCATCTCAAATCAAATCTAGAGGTCCCCTCACCCTATGCCCATACAATAATTCAAAGGGTGAAAAACCTGTGGATTCCTGGGGCAGCTCTCTGTAAGCAAACAAGGGATGGGGCAAATATTTGTCCCACTCCCTCTTGAACTGATCTGCAAATGTCGTAGCATCATCTTGACTGTAGAGTTTAACCTCTCAACAAGACCATTAGTCTGGGGATGGTAGGGGGTGGTCTCTAGGTGCTTCACCCCACAGTACTTCCACAGACAAGCCAGCAGGTCTGACATAAAATTGGCACCTCTGTCAGTCAGTATTTCTTTTGGAAAACCTACCCTGCTGAAAATCTCTTCAAAGCATTTGCCACCTTTTCTGCCTCAATGGAGGACAGAGCCACTGTCTGCTCAGTACATAACATACAGTTCAACACACACTTCTGCACCATTAGTTTAATATCCACATAACATAGTTTTCTTGCATTTGTAAGACAAGCTCATGAACCATATTAATATTTCACAAATGACATAGAATTATTTGCAAAATTCCAGCTAGCTGGACTGGCTGCCTCACAGGGTAGTAATGTTTATTTCCTGGTTAAACTTGGACAGCTTACGTGTTGTTTTATAAACATACTGCTTAAGTGAACATGTGAGATGTCTGGTTTTAATTTCTCTAAATCTTTCGGGTTTCTAATACCATGACAGGAATGGACCCCATTCCTAAGTCAAAGTATGATTAAACTTCATGAAATTAGTATTGTTTCAGTCTTTGATGTCAGCCAGAAGTGTTCTTCATAGCACCCGCATTGTGCCCAGTAATGACGCCTTCTGCAATTCATACAGAGTTACATGTGTCAGTAACATATCTAATTACGATTGTAGATTCTTTTTTATAAGACCCATTGTTCCTACTACTATTGGAATTGTCTGGGTATCTTTCTTCCACATTGCTCTCATTTCTGCCTGCAAATTTTGATATTTTATGACTTTGTGTCTCTCTATACACAAGACACTGTAGTCACTGGGTGAATAGATTTCAGTGATCAATGTTACTTTTGTCTCCTTTTCATGGACCACTTTATCTGGTTTTCTGTATCCACTATATCTGTTTGTATAGACTGGGAGATGATCACTGAGAGAGTCTGACATTATACTCATGGTGGTGGTCGTGAATTTACTAGGGTCCGATACCCGGATCCAGTCTAATAAGGAGTTTGATGTTTTGCTATAATGTGTGGGGCTATTATGAGTGACACTGGATAAGTTCTTGCTAGTTGTAGGGGACTTAGAGGTTATGTCCAACCAATTGACATTCACATCACCTAGTAGTATTTTTTCTTGTGGAATTGTTATGGATATCTAATGGAGGATACCTTCCAGTATAGCTGTATTGTCACCAGGAGGAATGTAAAGGACAGTAATACATATTTGTTTATATTTGTTATTTTCAGGAAAATAATAAGCTCTGCTGAACTGAATTTTAGTATTGGTTTACTGTATGGAGAAAATGTGGTAGTTGTTGGAAAATATTAAGGCAATACCACCAACTTTACACTTTATATGGTCATTACAAATGATATTATAGACAGGAAGCATAATTTCAGAGATATTTATGTTGGATTTAAGCCAGATTTCAGTTATAGCAAGAATATTAGGGTTATGTTGGGTAATTGAGGCATGTAGTTCAGTAGTTTTATTTCTTATACTTCTAACATTTATGGGGGCAAAAGTTAGATTACTGGTGTTGGGGGTAGACCATTGTGGGGTTTGAGTAATGTGTGGAAGGAAATTGTTTTGATGTTGGTTGTGAAAGCTGGGCCAGGATTCGGGTGAATTTCCCCTTCTAGGAGGATTTTAGTATAATGGGGTATTATTAATTTCAGTTTTTTTTTTTTTTGGTGAGTATTTTTCCACTTAATTTTATTTTGATGTGAGTTAAAATGGAGTTAATCTGTTTATATTTGGGGTAAAGATGAAGGGCATCATTAAATAAGTTTGGTGCAGTGTGTAGAAAGTTTAGGAATAGTATGGATAGTTGGTTGGGATAGAGTTTGAGAGATGTTGAGACCTATTTCTGAGTCATGGTGGGATGAGAGATGTCTCAATAAGAGAAGAAGAACAGAGGATAAGCTAACTGAGGAATAGCATGATTAAATAAAGGGATCTGTATTTTATTGGTGGCAGGTATTGGGGAAGTATAAATTAAGAAGTTGCAAGGCTGTAGGATATTTAGGGGTGTGGAGTCTGAAAGTTGGTAGAAGGAAAATAAGTAGGTAGGAAGGAAATACTTTCTATGAAGGAAGAGAGTTAGATTTTCCTGGTATCTTCTCTTATGTTTCTGAAATGTTAGACATAGAGGCATTTGAAAAGACAGATTATAAGGATGTAGTTAAGGATGGAAACAGTGAGAGTTTATTTGGGGAAAGTAGAAGTCAAAATGTAGAATAATATGTAGGCAATGTTGTCGTGTTAATTAAGTTATGCACCACAGTCAGGTGCATTATCTGTGCAGCTACATTGTCAAAATATGTCTGTCATCATGGGAAACATGTATTTACCTATAAGATTTCATTTTTATCATCATTATAATGCATAATAAGTTATTTTTTGTAGCAGTATTTTGTGCACTAAGTCCAACACAATGTAGTCCATTAAGAACACGAGTTCTTTAGTTGCCTCTGCTCAACAATATACCGCCCACACATCTATTGCTCTTTCTGTGTCTGTCTGTATCTCCTCAGTTTGGCGTTTCCTTTAAACAAATCTTGTTTCTTGTAAGAAATCTCATCAGTTTTTACCCTGTTAAGCTTACCAAGCGACTTCTTTTTCCTAATGGGTGACCCTAGCCTTCTCGCTTTTCAAACATCATAGATTAGTAAGGATGTAATGGTTGAATCTTTTTCTTAGATGGCACACCTTCACTTCATATATAAAATCAAAACCCTGACTGCACACAACTGTATGTGAGTAGCTGTTACCTGGAGCCCAGGAAATTTAGAAAATAATAATGATAATGGAAAGAAAAGACAAGAAGTTGAGAAAAAGCCATTTCTATTTAAGCCACACTATTAAATATGTAATTCCTAATTGCAAGACTATGGGGATTTTTGCTACCAGATAATGGAAGCAGATTGAATTAGAAAAAGGAAATATCAGTTGTGATGGCCGTGCCCTGGCCCTGCAATCAAGGAGCCTCAATCCATACCACTAACACCAGGGAGGGCGTCTCATATAAGAGGAAAGGATAACAAATACACACAGTAAAGTACAAGTTCCCTTAACTGCACACAGAGATCACAGTCAGTCTGGAGCTGGTTGCTCCCTTGCTCCCCAGGTCCCCAACAAGACTCCCCACAGGTGCAGCTATAGGGTCCAGATCTCAGCCTAGCTGGCAAGCTAACCTCTAGTACTCTCTCTGTCCCACCAGTGCTTCGTGTCCCTGCCCAGGTAGCTGAAACACCTCACACACTTTGAGATAAGTATTTATACAACTTCACAGACACTCCTGGGAAAGGCTGACACAGATTCTCCAGCTGTGCCCCTTTACCCAGACTATACGGTAGTAATTGCTGCCACCACCAGCTAATACTTATCAGCTACCCAAAGGCCCTTAAAAGGGTGTCCAATTATTACTGTGCAATATTATTATCCATCTGGTAATGTGATGAATCAGTCTAAGGCTTATTAAAGTGTCCTTGTACAATAAACTCTATAAATATGCAATGTACTCTAGAGCTTACTTATCTCTGCACAAACCAACCACAGGTAAAATTTTTAAAATATTTAATAATAAATAATTAAAACACAAGACAATATTACTACACCACAGCTCTATTCAAGAATTCAGAGATCACACAGAAACTTAAAACAATACAGTAGGAAAGTTCTGATATAACAGAAAAACACTTAGTCTAACTTTTTTCTAAGTTCCTAGCTATTACTACAAGAAACATACTTCTGAAATAACTTACTTAAGACAACAGGCAGAGAGCTGATAAGTTGGAAATCAAGATCAAAATACGTACAGCTTCTCTCTCAACAATAGTTTTTAACCTCACTAACAAACCTCTGTGCTGGGCCCTCCCAGATTACATCATGTTGACACTTAAGTTTTCCCAGTATGCACATTACATCATTTTGACAATTAGTCTGGAGTTCTCATGCCAAAAGGCTACATTATTTAACAAACTAACATCTGCTCAGGAAACTACAACAATAAAGGACATTTCACATGTACACTCTACTAATTATTCCTTAAGTTAAGACAATAGAAAGCATATGTTCAGTTAGCCGCTTCAGCACCATGATTTAGTTCAAAGACATAATTTTAACTTCAAAAGAACAGATGAAATACAGCAGATGGCAATGCTGCTACACTCGTGAAGTTCACATTTTACAGTGTTTTCTTTTATTTAAGAACACAAGCCTGTATTTTACATTTATATTTACAAATGATAGAATTATGTATCAAATTCTATTTGACTAGGCTGGCAGCCTTCGCCCATCTTCCCCCAATATTCACATCTCCCCCCCCCCCCCGGAGAACTCAAGCTACTTTTTCAAGTGACCCTTGAGAAATGCCACTTGAGAGGGTTAGGACTATCTGGGTGTACCTCACCACATTCCCTGTCATGAGAGCCCATCTGGATTGGCATTGCTACTCCCACTGTGGTGCTGCACTGACATATCATATGCTTTCAACCCCGGGCTCCATCTTAGCAACTTGGCATTTTGCTGACTGGCTCTGTTTAACCATGTTAGGAGGTTGTGATCTGTCATTACAGTGAATTTCCTTCCATACAGTTAAGGCTGAAGTTTTTGCAGTACCTACACTATGGCTAGACATTCCTTTTCTATGGCTGCATAGCATTCCTCCCTGGGTTGGAGCCTACGACTAAGAGAAACCACTGGGTGCTCTTCCCCCTCTGAAGAAATCTGGCTATGTACAGCCCCCACCCCATGGTTCAAAGCATCCACTTGCACAACAAATTCTTTGTTGTAATCTGGACTGGCTAACACATGAGGTCCTCCCAAAGCTTCTTTAAGCTTCTGGAATGCTTGCTCACATGCTGGGGTCCACACTTCCTTATCTGGCTTGTTCTTCCTTGTCAGGTCTGTGAGGTGAGCAGCTATGGTACTATAACTAGGGACAAACTTTCTGTAGTACCCTGCTGTCCCTAAGAATGCCCTCATCTGCTTTTTCATAACAGGTGCAGGCCATGCCTGAATAGCTTCCACTTTGGCAGGTTCTGGCCTTATCTTACCACTCCCCACTCTATGTCCTAGGTAGGAGACCTCTGCCATACCCACCTGACATTTGCTCAGCTTAATGGTCAACCCTGCCCTCTGTAGTCTACCCAGCACCTCCCTGACATGCTGAAGGTGCTCTAGTCAGGAATGGCTGTAGATGGCAATATCATCTAGGTAAGCAAGGGCAAACCCTCCTGCTCTTGCTAGGGTATGATCTACCAGCCTCTGGAATGTCGCTGGGGCATGCTTCATCCCAAAGGGCATCTTTGTGAACTCATACAAGCCAAAAGGAGTCACAAAGGCTGACTTCTCTCTAGCACTGGGAGTCAAGGGCACCTGCCAGTAACCCTTGGTAAGATCAATGGTTGTAAGATACTTAGCCCCATCCAGCTGCTCTAGGGCCTCATCTGTCCTAGGCATGGGGTAAGCATCCAACTCTGTGTGACCATTTAATTTCCTGTAATCCACACACAACCTGGTGCTGCCATCCTTCTTTGGCACCAGCACCACTGGGGAGGCCCCGGGACTGTTGGACTCTTGAATCACCCCTAGTTCCACAATCTCCTGTACGTCCTCCCTCAGAGTCTGTTTGACTCTCTCATGCACCCTATAAGGGGCCTGCCTAATAGGCCTTTGGGGTCCTGTATCCACCTGGTGCTGCACCAGGTGGGTGCACCCTGGTTTCCCAGTGAACATGTCCCCAAATGCCTGCTACACTGCTCAGATTTTTCGAACATGTGTAGGAGATAGCTGCTGGGACATTGCTACCCCTTCCACCAAGGTGTCAGCCCAAGCCTCACTGAGGAGATCAGTCCCCAGATCTTCCTCAGACTACTCCTGCAATCCACTGCAAATGCTCAGCACAAGGGCCTCCCTATCATGGTAAGGTTTCATCATGTTAACATGGTACAATTTGTGCCCCGGCCATCTACCTAGCAGTTCCACCATGTAGTTAACATCACTTACCTTTCTTACCACCTTGTAGGGTCCCTCCCAAGCTGCTTGAAGCTTGTTGTGTCTGACAGGAATGAGAACCATTACATGCTGCCCCACAGTATACTCTCTAGCTCGAGCAATCCTGTCATACCACACCTTTTTCTGTTGTTGGGCTTCTGCCAGGTTGTCCTGGGCCAAGTCCATGAGTTCCCTGAGCCTTGCCCTGAGGTTTAGGACATATGCCACAACAGACTCCTTGTGAGACTCCCACTCACCTTCCCACTCATCTCAAATTAAATCTAGAGGTCCCCTCACCCTATGCCCATACAGCAACTCAAAGGGTGAAAAACCTGTGGATTCCTGGGGAACTTCTGTGTAAGGAAACAACAGATGGGGCAAATATTTGTCCCACTCCCCCTTAAACTGATCTGCAAATACCCATAGTATGGACTTGATTGTAGAGTTTAACCTCTCAGCAAGATCATTAGTCTGGGGATGGTAGGGGTGGTCTTCATGTGCTTCACCCCACAGGACTTCTACAGACAAGCCAGCAGGTCTGACATGAAATCAGCACCTCTGTCAGACAGTATTTCATTTGGGAAACCCACCCTGCTGAAAATCTCTAACAAAGCATTTGCCACCTTCTCTGTCTCAATGGAGGACACAGCCACTGCCTCAGGGTATCGTGTTGCATAATTTATAACCACTAGGATATACTTTTTCCCTGTGGAACTTGGGATACTCAGAGGACCCACAATATCCATAACTACCCTCTGAAATGCTCCTCAATCACAGGCAAAGGCATCAAAGGAGCTCTCACCTTGTCTCCTGCCTTGCCTACCTTTTGGCACTATTCACAGGTACTGCAGTACCCTGTTACATCTCTGGAAATTCCAGGTAAATAGAAGTTCTGCATAATATGCCTCTTTGTACATTTTATGCCCATGTGACCTGCAAAGGGAATATCATGGGCTATGGCTAGAAGCGCCAGATGGTAGGCTCTAGGCACTACCAACTGCTGTACTCTCTCACCTTCTAGCCCACCCTCAGGGGCCACTCTCTGTTTAGTTACCCTTTATCCCAGTATACAGATTCCCCCTTCCCTTGAGAATCAGGTGCCTCCCTAGCTACCTGCCTCAGGCCTTGCAATGTATGGTCTGAGAGCTGAGCCTGTCTAAACTCTCTCCTTGTAACCCTTCCCAGCTCCCCTTCCACTGGAAGTCTGGCATTCTCTGACAGTGGGGCCTCACTGCCAGCCTGGGTACTACTACTCACCTCTACCTTTGCAGTTACCCTGTCCAAGGGAACATCAGTACCCACAAGCAGCTGTGGCTCACCTTCAGTCTCACTGCTACAGCGTAGCTCACTCTCTGAAGTAACCACCTCACCAGTCCTGGCTGCAAGTATGCAGTCTGTCTGGGCCAACCCCAGGCTACCAGACCTACATGCTTGTCTCCTAGCCACACTGCGTGTAACTGCATAAGTACATGGAACTGCCTCATCCAAATCCTTCCCTCTCAGGACATCTGCAGGATGGTAGTTCCATACCCTTGTTGACTCAAGACAACCTACAATTGGCATTTTGTCTTTCCCACTTACTGGCCGCCTCACCTTTGGTTCCTCACCTTGCCCCCATGGACATCTGTATGCCACATGGCCCCACTGGTTGCATTCAAAACATTTCACCCTAGCTCCTGGGCGTGCACCTGGACTAGTGGCTTCCCCTGCTACTGGCAGATTCTGTTGGGGCAGTCTGTGCTGCCCACCATGGGTTCCTTTAGACCCATGAGCAGTACTTGGGGTCCCCTTCATGTGCAGGGCTGCCCTGCTTGCCAGGTATAGGTCTCCCTTCTTAACCAACTCATCTGAAGTCGCACATTGTCTATCAGCTAACCAGATCCTCATGTCCTCAGGCAAAGTGCTAAGGGCTTGTTCCCTCACCAAAAGGTCTGCCAGCCCTTCAAAAGTGGTGACCTGACATCCACTCACCCAGCTATGAAAATAAGTGCTCAGTTCAGCAACATATTCACATACATTTTCATCTGCCTTGTGTCTATGCTCATGAAACTTTTTTCTATACATTTCAGGTGTTAGCTTAAAACATTCTAAAACACATTTTTTACAGCAGTATAATCAGAACAGACAGAGACAGGCATTTTTGCTATAAAAGTTACAGCTTTCCCATGGAATAAGGGGGAACTGTACCCAGAGGCTTTGGTCAACACTATACTGTTTGCATACCCTTTCAAACATGTGAATGAAACTATCAAAATGATCCCCCTCTTTAAATTGTGGAAGAAATTTACTGACCTGTTGTGCTTCTGGGGTCCAGTTATTCCCTTCCCCATTACCTCCATGACTCTGGTGAAGAGTCAGCATTTCTCTCTCATGCTTCCTCTGATGCTCCTTTTCTTCAGCTTCTATCTTCAAACACCTGGCCTCCAACTCAAGTCTCTTTTGCTCCAGCTGGATTTTTAAGTTCACTGCAGAAAGGTTGAGCTGTCCATTCTCCGCGGATATTGTATCTCCACTGCCAGTCTGATTGTCCTTCTGGATGCTGTTTTCTGATGCAGCTGTAACCAAGGCTGCAAGCAGGTCTGCCTTGGTCAGGTTTCCATGCACCAGTCCCCTAGCCTGGCACATCTCCACCAGCTGGCTTCTTGTTAGCTGTCCATATGCCTGTGCTGATATGCTGCCTGCTCACTCTGACTAACTAAGCTAACAAAAGAAATAAAACAATTGTGATCTGAACTCTGAGTGTTCAATGCATGGCTGATTTAGAGTAAAAAACACATCCAGAGATCACTGTACATAAGCTACAGGATTCACTCTACCCATACCACTGCAAACCATAAGTTAGGATATCTTATTCCACCCACTGCCAACCACAAGTGAGGATATCTTATCCCAACCACTGCCAACCACAATGTGATGGCCGTGCCCTGGCCCTGCAATCAAGGAGCCTCAATCCTTACCATTAACACCAGGGAGGGCATCTCATATAAGAGGAAAGGATAACAAATACACACAGTAAAGTACAAGTTCCCTTAACTGCACACAGAGATCACAGTCAGTCTGGGGATGGTTGCTCCCTTGCTCCCCAGGTCCCCAATAAGATTGCCCTCTGGCATAGCTATAGGGTCCAGATTCAGCCTAGATGGCAAGCTAACCTCCAGTACCCTCTCTGTCCCACCAGTGCTTCGTGTCCCTGCCCAGGTAGCTGCCACACCACACACACACTTTGAGATAAGTATTTATACAACTTCACAGACACTCCTGGGAAAGGCTGACACAGATTCTCCAGCTGTGGCCCTTTACCCAGACTATACGGTAGTAATTGCTGCCACCACCAGCTAATACTTATCAGCTACCCAAAGGCCCTTAAAAGGGTGTCCAATTATTACTGTGCAATATTATTATCCAATTGGTAATATGATGAATCAGTCTAAGGCTTATTAGAGTGGCCTTGTACAATAAACTCTATAAATATGCAATGTACTCTAGAGCTTACTTATCTCTACGCAAACTAGCCACAGGTAAAAGGTTTTAAAATACTTAATAATAAATAATTAAAACACAAGACAATACTACTACACCACAGCTCTATTCAAGAATTCAGAGATCACACAGAAACTTAATACAATACAGTAGGAAAGTTCTGATATAACAGAAAAACACTTAGTCTAACTTTCTTCTAAGTTCCTAGCTATTACTACAAGAAACATACCTCTGAAATAACTTACTTAAGACAACAGACAGAGTGCTGATAAGTTGGATATCAAGATCAAAATGCTTACAGTCTCTCTCTCAACAATAGTTTTTAACCTCACTAGCAAGCATCTGTTCTGGGCCCTCCCAGATTACATCATTTTGACATTTAAGTTTTCCCAGTATACACATTACATCATTTTGACACTTAGTCTGGAGTTTTCAGGCCAAAAGGCTACATTATTTAACAAACTAACACCTGCTCAGGAAACTACAACAATAAAAGACATGTCATATGTACACTCTAGTAATTATTCCTTAAGTTAAGACAATAGAAAGAATGTGTTCAGTTAGCCTCTTCGGCACCACTATTTAGATCAAAGGGGTATACAAGACATAATTTTAACTTCAAAAGAACAGATGAAATGCTTGGCTTAGTTTTCCTTACAGCAGATGGCAATGTTGCTACACTCTTGAAGTTCACATTTTGCAGTGTTTTCTTTCATTTAAGAACACAAGCCTGTATTTTACATTTATATTTACAAATGATAGAATTATGTATCAAATTCTATTTGACTAGGCTGGCAGCCTTCGCCCATCTTCCCCCAATATTCACATCAGTATTATGATTAAAATGGCATAAAGCATATAATGAGTCTATACAATGCCAATGAAATATACCTTACTGAATTATACATAATCAAAACAAACAGAATGAATTTGGCAATCACCAAACACCTACAATCTTAAGAGCAAAAAAAATGTACAATTAGAAATATATTTTGGTGAAACTGTGAAGCAAGGAACAGTGAAAACACACAATAAAAATAACTGAAAGATGTATTTGCAGGAGGGCAACCTCTGTAACCTCCATGTGGATAGATCCCCCGTACCTAACTGTTTACCATCAAGGCTGTACAACCTCAAAGAAAGAAAAACAAAGAGTCATAATGGAAACTGAAAGGTTATCCTTTCCTGTAAGTAATGGAAAAGTGGAATTCCCACAATTAAATGGTAAGGTTTTATAGAAGCAGGTAGATTTCCCCATTGCATGAATGCTTATAAATGAATGTGGAGTGCTGTATATTGATGTGTATAGTACTGTATAGTGACCTAGATGACCCATATAATTGTACTAAATACTATATTTATGTACATATTCTTGTCATAAACTTTGTATCTACTTTCTTCCAACCTACTGCTGTTGCCACTTTTTCTAATGTAAATAAAGTTTCTTTTTTTGTATTTTCAATTATTACCCAGGATCATTTATGACTGCGGTGGTGGTGCTGCAGTAGCATTGTCACCTCATAGTAAGACGTCCTGTTCGATTCTCAGCTAGAGCGTCTTCTGTATAGAGACATGCGTGAATGGGCATACCTTCGTTGAAGGTTGTGCGTCAGGGCCGGCAACTCGGCACGTAAAAATCTACTGCCAATTATTAGCGGACCAGAGTTCCGCTGTGGCGACCCCTAACCGGGAAAAGCCAAAAGAAACAACAACAACCCAGGATTATTTTATACATTGTTAATGTCGATATGTAATCCAGGCTGGGTTTGAAATTGGTCAGTTCTAATCAGGCATCCTACCTGGTAAAAAATAAATAACTATATAAATAAAATTAAATAAATAAGCAGATAGATAGATGCTCACTCATCAAGCATTATTCTCTGAATCACAGGTTTGGGTAGGAAGTTATGAAGGGGAAGGATAACCAAAGTTTAATCAGTTTGCCAAGTAGTGTGGCAGAATTCCCATTGTCACCCCTGACACTTTTCTCTGAAACAGCTGGTGTTTAACTGAAGACTCATCTTAAATAAATACTTTGAAAGGTCTGTCAGCATCTGTAATTAATGAATACAATATTCAAGATAATATGTCAGACAAGCATCCTTTTGCATTTGTTATCAGTGAGGATGTCTGCATTTGCTCTGTTTTTCTCCATATGAAATCACTGAACCAAATCGAGTAGTCAAGAACTGGAGACAAGATGGCCACTGGCAAGCTGTAAATCAAGAAGCAAGAATGCAGAAGTCAGGATAATGAATTATGCAAGCATCTTATATTCATTGGCCCATTAGGGGCTCAGGGTTCTCTACTGGAATCTTTGAATGGATTGAATCCTTAGATTCTGTAACTTACACTCAAAGCTGCAGCTGGCTTTTTATCAGGCTGCTGTGCTGAATGCAGTTAAAGTGCTCTTCTGATAGAGAAATTTTGCATGCTTGAACCTGTATTGGACTGGATGTTATTACTGTATGTCTTTAAAAGCCAGTCTTGTCTGTATAATAGCACACAACTCCTATATTAAATGCTGTTGGTGTGTGGGGATCTACTGAGCCATCTTGAGTCCAGTGAACTGCAATGATTGGTTCATATTACAGATTCCTGTGCGTGACAGTATGAAGAGCGACAAGTAATTTACTTTTCTCATTGGAGAGGTGTTTCAAAATGGGTATAACTCATTTTAGTACTTTATATAGTTGCAAATATGCTTTTCTTCTTCAAAGAGAAGGAAACTACATAATTAAATGACTTTTCTGAAAACGTGAAAAAGAAAAATATGAAAGCATTATACAGAAAGCAGAAAAAGGTTACAAGTAAAGCATACATGTAAAAAATGTCTACAGAGTTACCTTGTCGTCCAAAATCTGTTGCAGACTGTGACACATATAATATAGAATCAGGTAGCTGGGTCCCAAAAATAATCAATTGCCTTACATATTTCCAGAGATGACTGATTAAAAACTTTCCTCTTACTTAAAACAAGAATACAAACATATGACATATCTAAAGTTCTAAAATGACCAAATGCTGCACAAGATGACCCCAAGCAGGGCATAGCCCAGGGTATTCCTGGCAAGGATGAAGAAAGATTGACAACAAATGGGGCAGTGTTAGAAAGTGGAAGGAAAATGTTTGAGGGAGTTCTGAACTTAGCACATGTGCCCCCCTCTAGAGAGGCTGAGCCAGAAGGAACTGGGGAGACTGGATTCATTTCTGCAGAGTTGGTCAACACAGCGATTAAACAATTCTGTAGTAACAGTCCTGTAATAGATGAGATCAGCTTGGAATTGTTGAAGGTGCTGAAGGTTTTTACAGTGTCATGGTTAATGTACATTTTTAGTGCTGCATGAAAGGCAGGAAAAATATCTCTGATTTGGCAAACTGTAGTGGCTGTCTCCATTTTCAAAAAAGTTGGAGGGGTAACAAATGTATGTGCTCCAATTATAAAAGGATCGCACACCTCAGCTGTCTAGAGAAAGCCTACACTCAGGTGTTATAAAGAAAACTCCAGACAATAGATGAGCCTGTGATTCAGGAAAAGCATGTGGATTTCATTCTGGAATCAAATATTTACCCTGCATGGATATTGGAGAGGTTATAGAAGTTTACCAGTCCTGCTAACATGTGTTTTGTGCACCTTGAGAAGAAATATGATTGTAATACATTGTAATGTCTTCTTGGAAGTGCTACAACAATATGAGGGCTTAGGGGCCATTTCCGAGTGCCATAGCTTTGCTCTTGAGGTAAATTCCTGGGTATCTATGTCTCAAGCACATAATATGCATGTTATGATCAGAGATCAGCCATAATCCTATATGTTGCACACAGTGGGCACTGCTTATGATCCAACACTGGGAAAAAAGACAATCTTGGTATACATATCTCTAACGTCAAAGAAGTTCATAACAAGTTTTGCTGGCCATAGCTCAAAGCTGTTATGCTTTAGTGTCATGCTGGAGCATACACAGGGTCCACCATTCTATAAGAACCCACAGAAAAAAGGCAGACTGAAGCATTTCACAGCTTATAAAGCTGTTAGAATATCAAAGGGCACAACTTCACTGTTGTGTGGTACTGCTAAGTGTTTCAAAGCTCTCAAAGCCGTAAAGCACTTTGGACTCCTAGACTTATTTTCTGCAACTAGTAGTACGCTGGAGTAATTGAAGCTCCATGTTCATAGGTTCATAGGTTCATAGGTTGATACTAGGCTATCAGCCCTAGGGCCTATACAAGCCTAGTCATAACAATTCCCTGGCTATTTCTTCCCACACTATTTACTTCCCTAGACCACTGTCTAGCAGGGCGACTGACATGATCCCCAGGGTGAATTTCCTTTCTCCCATCCAATCGTTAAGGTTCCTTTTGAAGAAGGCCAAGGAGGTGCTCTGCTTGATATGTATGGGCAGTCTATTCCAGAGTCTGGGGAGTCTCTGGGTCAGGAACCTATCCCTCCAGCATGTTTTGTTTATTGTGATGACAAGGTTTAGATCCCTGGAGCATGTGGCTCTGAGGGATTGGGATTTCTTTAAGCGTAGCATGTCCAACAGCTCTGGGTTTGACATGGCCTTGTATGTTAAGCAGAGATAATCTCTGAGTAGACAATATGCACAGAGTATAACTGGAGTTTTTTAAGGCGGTCAGCATAGGGCATCTGCTTTAGGCCTGTGATTCTTTTAGTGAGGTATTTCTGCAGCCTTTCCAGTTGTTGCAGATGTCTTGAGAGGTGCATACCAAATGAGGCATTGTATTCTATAATGGGTCTAATGAGGGATGAGTACAGTGGGGCAATGACCTCCTTTTTTCTGGATGAAAAGCCCTTAGTGATGAGGTGTGCCACATAGAAGGATTTCCTGACTGTTGTGGCAATATGGTTATTGAAGGTGAGACCACTGTCCACCTGTGTCCGTAAGTCTCTTATCACACTTTCGGTGTTTAGTGTACTGCCACCTATGTGGTAATTCACGGGTACATGTTTTTTCCCAAAGGGGATAACTATACATTTCTTGGCATTGAGCTTGAGCCCATGGCTCTGGCACCAAGTATCTGTTTCTGTAAGGCCCTTTTGTAGAGTATCCACATCATTTGGGGATTCAATAATGGCTCCTAGTTTGCAGTCATCAGCGAACTTTTTTAGCCAGAGTCCCTTAGTGTTGGCTTGTACTTCAGAGAAGTAGATGCCAAACAAGAGCAGTTCCAGGACTGAACCCTGAGGTACTCCACTTGCCACTTGTCTGGAGCTGGATTTGGAGTCAGCTACTTTTACAGTGTGGGTTCTGTCAGTAAGCCAGTTGGCAACCCATCGAGTGACGTAGGGATTAATGCCCAGCTTAGTAAGTTTATCTATGATTCCAGAGTGGGGGATGGTGTTAAAGGCCTTGGCGAGGTCCAGATAGGCTGTGTGGACTACCTTTCCCTCATTCATGGCTCTGGAGACTGATTTGAAGAAGTCAATCAGGTTCAGGAGACAAGATTGGCCCTTCAAGAACCCAAACTAGGTGGGGTCCAGTGTTTGAAGGTTGCCAATATCTTTGTTTATAAGTTCCATGATAATACGTTCCATGGCCTTGCAGATCAGGCTCGTTAGACTGATGGGGCAGTAGTTCCTGGGATCCAAGGTGATTCCCCCCTTGTGGAGTGGGATAACTGTAGCTGTGCACCACTCAGTGAGCACGAAGCCTGAGTTGAGGGTATAATTAAGCATGACACTTAAGTGAGGTGCCAGTTTATTTTGTAGTTCATGTAGTACACAGCCTGGGATGTCATCTGGTCCCATGGATGCTGTATTCTTAGCTTTAGAGAGTGCGTTTTTTACCTGTGTGGCGGTTATTTTAGGAATTTGGCAATCTTCCGGTATTGAGATGGGCCATTTAGGGGGTGAGAGGGGGGTGAAGTTGGCACTGAATCCATCTGCCAGGATATTGGCAATATCTTTGGGATCAGTATATTTAATGCCATTCTGTTGTAGCTCAGAGCAGATCTGAGCATTGCCATTTAGATTTTTGACATAGTTATAGAATGCCTTGTGGTTGTCTTTGGAATCTTTGGCAGTTTTATTTTCGTAACTAGCTTTGGAGGATTTTACGAGGGATCTCAGCTTCTTACTGAGACCGGTAAGGAAATTTTTTGCATTGTGGGATTTTCCTTTTTCCTGCAACAGTTTCTTCTTGTACTATAAAATTATGATTAGGCCTCTTTGACCATAACTGAGTAGTTATGTTTTCTTGACATCCATGTCATGTGAACATAACAACTTGGTTATGATTGAAGACCCAATCATAATCCCGTTTGTCATATACCAGTAATAAGAAAATAGATTGTGCAGATAGAATTTATTTATTTACTTAACATTTGTTTACTAGGAAAGTCCGACTTGGAACAAAGCCTATTTTCAGCGGAGGCCCGGGGAGAAATGCTCCAGATAAAGCAATAAAAATGGTGTACTAGCATATACTATTAATAAGAAAAAGTAAACAAGAAATCACAGTAAGAATAAAAAAGATATAAAAATGCTAATAGGAACATGATCCTCTAGTGAAGATAATATCAGAAGAAGCCTACATTGTATGAAGCATACCCTGCAACTGTCCAGATTGCAGAATGTCCAGATTTTTGTCTCATATTTTCGATCTTTTCCTCATAAAATGTTGGTTTTCTGGCAAATCATTGGCATGTCTTTGTGGACTGAAGTCAAAAAATAATGACAGAGATTTGAGTTTTAAATGCTCTTCAGAAAATTCATGGCAATGTAAAACTTATTATTCTATCAACTTTCTAAGTTTGTAAGAGTAATATTTAAAATCTGTCCCTAATTGTGGGCCTTTGACCCTCCGTTATTTATGGCTTTGTCCACATTTCTTGCTCTAAGAGGTTGAGAGGCATGGTATGAAGCCAATGCCAAAGTTAAAAAAGTCTGGCACCTGAATAAATATCTATATCTACATATCTTTATTTATATATCTAGCTATACATATATATATATATATATATGTATGTATATATATATATATATATCGTTCCAAAAACCAGTTCATTAAAATGTTATTTCAATGGTGAAATAAAAGTAAAAACAAAATTGCTAAGCTATTTCATTGTCATAACATTAGGTATGGTACAGGTAACTAGCAAGTATAAATGAAAATGAGATTTGAAATAGATTACTTAAATTGTCCTTACAAAATGAAATATCTATTTAATGGTGATGGAAAGCAGAAGAAATGTCAGATAAAACTGCATATAGATTCTAAGATGGCCTGTTTAGTACAGGCTCATGGCAGGATTCCTTTTCAGTTAAAGTAAAGGGATGATGATGATGAGTTAGGGAAGTACAAGAAAATGGACATAACAGGAAAAGGACTTGGCCCATGTCAATAGTTAAACCACTTAACTTCAATAATCTTGATGGTCAGAATTTATGTAAACATAAGTGAAATTAGTGAAGTAAAGGAATACAGTAAACTAAACTTCAGGTAATTTTTATTATTAAATTGACTTTCACCATATTAGTAAAAGTATCATAACTCTCTCTAGCTACTTAGGCATAATGAGGTAACTAAAACAATATCTGGGTCTTTCCTGCTGCTAAAATCTTTAAGCAGTCAGTGCAGAAAGTAATACAGTAAAGCAAGGATGTAATGAACTTCAGGGGTGACACCAAAGTCTACCGCAAAATGAAGAATGTGATGAGACTAGTTAGAAAGCGTAAGACTATATTAATAAAACTAAAAGAGAATGGCCTTACTCTAAACACATATCAGTCTGAGCATTGTAAGAAAGATGTTGAGCTCTGTAGGTTTATATTTTCTAAGAATGGCATGACAGTAGAGCCAAGCAAGCTTAAAGCAGTGATGTGATACACCCATCAGTGCAAAAGAGGTCACAAGTCTTTTAGGTATGGTCAGGTATCATACAAATTTTACAAAAAATAAAATAACACAATTACAGGACTACTAAGGGAGAGGACAATGAAAAATGTTCTCTTTATTTTAGAGCAAAAATAACAGAAAGCATTAGAAAACCTGAAGAAGTGGATGCACTCAGACACAACATTTCTTCTTTTGACACAAACATTCCCTATTTTGTTAGAAGTGGGTGCATGCTTTATAGAGCTTGAAGCAATACTAAGCTAAATAATATGCAGAGTCATAACAGATGTCAACAGGTGATGTTCAAAAGAGATATAGCCAGACTGAAGGGGAAGCCATAGATATTGCCATGACATGTGAGTATTTTCATATATGCATTTAAAAAAAAAACTTTATCATAGACCAGAAACTATTAGAAGCATTCAATAACCCCAAACCAAAGCATCTCCTTAAAACTCTGATAATGTCCTTTAGAAGTTAGTCATACTGATTTGCAGTTCAGTATATAAAAGGAAAAGGCAATATTGATGATTTCTTTGTCAAAAACTGTGAATTCAACAGAAGAGGGGAGATAGACATCTAGGATAGCTGATTATGTGAACATGACTGTTGTTAAAGTACTTACAGTAGTAACAGAGGCACTGAGATTACAAATAAAAAGGGAGTGATTATCAAATGTGAAGACATGTTGCAACAATAATATGTACCATAAACACTGTCACAAAAAAAGGAATGAAGATTCTGATGCAGAAATACTAAAATGATTTGAAAAATACAAAGGAGAAATACCAGTTTCTGAGTGTGGGAAGTGTTTGCTTTGATATTCCAGAAGTGATAAAATAACCAGATCTCAAAAGAAAGTGTACTGATTGCAGCACACAAGAAACACTTAGGCAGAGTGAAGTCAGTAGTTAATAAATGAAATGCAGTCTCACAATATGGATGAAACAAACAAATGTTGGAAGACTGCATGTTATGCAGTGCAAATACAGAAGACTGTGCGAATTAATGGCTGACTAGGCCCCTTGAGATGGCTAGAGTTTGCCTGTCTATAATCTATCCCTTTCTAGCAACAAACAGTGAAAATCAGAAGAAAAAAATATATACATTTGCTTTATTGCTATTATTATTAACAGGCTAATGCTGATATAGTATTACTTAAAATAATATTTCAATCATTTGTTTTGAAATTTATTAGTATACACTTTAGCTGTTTATTCTAATTTTTGTTTAACATTTGTCTGCTTGAATGTCATCTATTTTTGTAATGTACCTTTGTAATAAAGCACTATAATAAAAGTCACATTGAATGGTGATGCCTGGTCACAATAGATTTGAGCTTTGAATATGAAAGAAGATGAGGAATAACAAAGGTGCATCCTTTAACGATAACCTGTTTAATGAGTTTTATGAGAGTGCCAAAGTCTTACACAGAGAAAGGATGCTTCACACTGGTCAGAGGTCAAAAAGCTAATAAAATGCTTCATGTAGACTATTAGCAAGGTAAATCCAAAGGAGTATTCAGGAAACAGCAATTAATCAGTATGCAAAGAGCCTATAAACTATTTATCATACTAGTGAAGTAATAGAAGCCAGGCTGATATTCAGACACACATTCAGGAGAGGGGTATCTTGTGTAAGCAAGCCCAAATAAATGACAAAAGAAGAAGTCAGAATAGTCCAGACGGAGAAGCACAACATAAAAGCATAAACATATATCAAAAAAAAGGCTAAAGAAGATGAATAGTCAGTATACAGAATTCAGACTGCATTGGTGAAAAATGAGAAATAACTCAAACATGACATTTTATTCAGTCCAGAGCCCTATTAAATAACAGGAAACAAAATGACCAATGATTCCTGATTCCTGTAACAAATGGGAGACACAATGTCACTTTCAATGTTCATTTTTAAAACCCTGGCTTGACATGGAGATAGTAAAGGAAGTGTGGATGACTTAACTTGCCAGTAAATGACAGTTCTAGGTTCACAGGTGTTTACTAGGCTAATGACCACAAGAGCATTTTTAAGCCTAGTCATGCATCCCAAATCTCTTACAAGTTCTGATACATTTGATAAGTGTAAGCAGGGGCCTGGGAGATGAACCATTTACAGGCTGCCTGTGTCCATTAGAGATATAAGTGCCAAACCAGGGATGGATTTCCTGTTCCCCATCCCATTGTCCAAGTTACATTTGAATTGGGTTAGGGAGGAACTCTGCTTCATATGGATGGGACATTGAGGAGCTTGTTCCAGAGAAGGGGTAATCTCTAGGATACATACCTGTCTGTCCAGTAGATCCTATTTATATTACAAGCAAGGTTTACTTATTTAGAATGGTTAATTCTGGTGCTATTTGTTTTGTGGATATGCAGGAGGTCCATCAGAGTTGGGTCTGACAATGCCTTGTATGCTAGAAGTCTTCTTAGACTATAGGAGACACAGTACAGGAATATGGCCTTGAGGCTGTCTGCACAGGACATGTTACTTACTCCCTGTATTCTTTTACTAAGGAACCTCTTTAGACATTCCAGTTGTTGGATGTGTCTGGTTAGGTACATACCAAAGGGAGCATTGTACTTGATGATAGGTCTGATGAATGCTGAATACAGTGGAAAAATGACCTCCTTGGATGTAGATGCCATACCTTTGTTTATAAATTGCACAACTTAGAATGGTTTCCTCACTACTGTAGACACATGATGGTCAAAGGCTAGATTACTCTGTGTGTGTGTGTGTGTGTGTGTGTCCAAGTCCCTGATTATTGGGTTCAGCTATCAGCGTGTTGTTAATACGATGGTTACCAGGGGTATATGGCTTCCTGAAGGATACTATTGTGCATTTCCTGGCATTTGGTTTTAGTTCATGGCTCTAACACCAGTTAGTTATTTGTGTTAGCCCTTCCTGGAGAACATTTGTGTTGGTGGAGGATTCTATGACTGCTCCTAATTTGTAATCATCAATTTAGTCAGCTAGAGGTGGTCCCAGGACTGATCCCTGAGGGACTCTGATTGTGACTGATCTCTTTGTAGTGGTGGACCCCCATTTCTAACTTCATGGGTCCAGCCTGTGAGCCAGTTGGCTATGCACCGAGTGACATAAGGATTTATACCCGACACCTTGAGTTTGTCAACAATGCCTGAGTGGAGTGTTTTGTCAAATGTCTTGGTCAGGTCAGGTAGGCAGTATGAACCATTTTCCCCTCATCCATTGCTTTGATGACCTTCTCAAAGAAATCCACCAGGTTAAGTTGGCATGACCTTCCCTTGATGAAACCAAATTGGGTTGGATCTAGTGTCTGGAGTTTTCCTGTATTATTATTGATCATTTCCATGATAATTATTTCCATGGTTTAGCACATGAGACTAGTGAGACTTATGGGTCTGTAGTTTCTAGGGTCTGCAGCTGGCCCACCTTTGTGCAGTGTGCTGACTGTTGTTGTTCTGCATTTGTTATGTATAAAGCTGTTTGGAGGCTACAGTTAATTAGCAATTCCTAAGAACGTAATAGGTCATGTTTCATGCTGTTTAGAAGGCATCCTGGGATATTTTCTGGACCCATTGATGGAGCATTCTTTTAGAGAGAGCATCAAGGACCTGTCCCCTATTGATAGCAGGGGGAGTTATATTTTATAGTATTTCCTGAGGGGAGATTGAGGGGGAGAGAGGGGTAAAGATGAAGCTGAATTTATTGGCCAGCAGGTTTGTGATATATTTTGGCTCAGTATAGGCAGCTCCATTAACAATGAGCTCTGCTCAAAACTGTGTATTAACTTTGAGGTTGAGGACATAGCTTAAGAATGCCTTATGGTTGTCCTTGGCCTGGGAAGCAAAATTTACCTCAAATCTGGCAATGGTAAATTTTATTTGTCCCTTGAGTTTTTTGTTTAGTCTGATGAGAGTGCTTTTATCCTGCTGGATGCTACATCTCCTAATTTTTGCCATGATTTTCTTCCTTCTGTTAATCAGCCTACTGATGTTGTGATTCTATTAGGATGACTTGTTTTTATGATTTAGTTCTTTACTTTTGCCTAGTGGGTGCAATTGCCTCTATGCATCTATTAACATGCTTGTATAGGGTTTCAGTGAACAGTTTCACATAGGCAGCAGTATTCTCGGGTTTGGGGGCTTGACATTTTGCAAGGATATCATTTAATAGTAGGAAGATAGCCTTAAAGTAGCTCCTGAATATTCCATGGTTAGAGTTAGCTTGGGTTCCAGATTTTATTTTTACCTCAAAGGAAACCATTTTGTGGTCTGACCTTACCTGAGAAGACATTACACTATTGGCGTATTCAGCCTTCTTCCATATTAGTGAGGACAAGATGTAGTAGGTTTGTACCCTAATTGGTGTATTGACAATCTGGTTCAGAGTGTATATTTACAAAATCCAGGAATCTATGTGTCTATACTCTTGGTGTTGTATATGATTTCCAATTAATAGTGGGGATATTAACCAGAATACGGTATTGGGTTCGATCCTGAGTGTTTCCAGTAAATTTAAATACATGTTATGGGTTTACTGGGTGATACATGGGTACCTATAGCTTGCAAAGAAGTGGTATGGGATTTTGCCTATGGTGATTTGAATGCGAAGAAGCTTAAGTGCATTGTCCTGATCAACCAGCCTTGAGGTATATTTATTTTTATGTAAATTGAGATGCCTCCACCTTTAGTCCCTGTCTGTGTAGCAGCAGGTCTAAATCTGCGGAAGGCATTATAGTCTTGCAGTGCTGCTGTACTGTCTGAGGCTTTAAACTACGTCTCAGTGACCACATAGATGTCGGCATTCTTTAGGGTGAGGAGAACTTGTAGGGCATTTAGCTGGAGACTGTCTAATAGTCAATCAATTAAGTTCAGAAAATCTGCAAACAGACCTTCTTACATAAGTGACTAGATTGCTAATATGTCACATAAAATAAAATAACAAAACAATTTGTTTGGCAGGTCATTCAAGAAGTAATGAATAAATACTATTTTAAAAAAAACTGCTTCTGTCAATCAAACAAATGTATTTTCTTTACAGGTCTAACTAATAGAATATGGGCATTTTACCATGAAAATAGATCCACACATGAGAAACATATGTCTGTGTGTGTGAATATGTATGTGTCTGTCTGTCTATCTATCTATCTAACTATGTATCTATCTATCTGTCTATCTATCTATCTATCTATCTATCTATCTATCTATCTATCTATCTATCATTTTATATGATTGTATTTTTGCCATTCAGAATGCAGACAGTTCAGAATGTAGACAGAGGTAAGTGGGTTAGGGAACATGTCTGTGCATGTGTTGCTGGGTTAGGGTTAGACTAAGGGTTAGTTAAGGGAACAGCTTTAATGTTGGGTGTATTTGTTGGTGCATCTGTCTGTGCTTGAGCCTGTCTTGTGTAGTGGTAGTGAATCCTCCTGCCCACCTTATTAATGTGGATGAACACTAACTCTGTACCGTACCTCAGGAAGATCCTTTCTTTAAAACTAACACTATTCAGACAATGTCTTATGGTACTGGTATAGTTTTTTTTTTGCTTTATTTTAGTACATTTTTAGTGCAAACTGATAAGAGAAGTATAATATTTGCCTTTTTTGTGTTTAATTTAATGTAGGTGTAGGCATTTTTTGTCTGAATTTTGAGTATCTGTATTTTGATATGTCTACATGTCTGTATTTTGGAGTTTGTATTTTGAACTGTCTACATTTTCAAATATCCTCATGTATGTACACACACACACACACACACACACACACACACACACACACACACACACACACACACATACATATATGGGATCTGTACAGATCCCCGACGGCACTTTCTGCCGAAGCAGAAATCACCGAAAATACATAACCGAAAGTGCTGTTCACCAAAGCAGCACTTTTGGTTGTGTATGCTGGTTGTGCCGGTTGCACTACAGTGCGGTTAAGGGAGAATTCCCTTTTCCCCACTGTAGTGCGACCTCAGAGTGAGAATATAAAAGTAGGGGGGTGTGGGGGCACAGCCCCCCACATAGGGGGGGGGTGCAGGGTGGCAAGCCCCCCCCCCTGCATAAAAGAAGATTTATTGTTTTTTTTTTTAACGCACTTTAATGAACGCTTTTTCAGTGAAAGCGCTTTTGTTAAAGTGCATTTGGTTATTGTGGATTTGGACTATTGAACTTTCGTTCAATAGTCCTAGATCCACACACACACACACACACACATATATATATATATATATATATATATATATATATATATATATATATATATATATATATATATGGGTCTACTTTGTTTCGTTGAATCTCATTTCACTGAACTTCATTTCACCCCAACCACTTCGCTGAAAACACAAACTACTGAAAACTCATTTTACTGAATCTCAATTCACTTAACTGCAGTTAGTATATATGGAACTGTGTAGAGTACTGTAAGGCTAGTAAAAGGCATATGCCCTTTTCCCCACTGTAGTGTGATCCTGCAGTTAGTATATATAGTTGGGGGTGTGTGGATGGCACAGCCCCCCCCCCCACATACGGTGGTGTGGGGGTGTAGCCCACCGCTTAGTTTGAGTACATATTGTCTTCTGGAGAGAGAGTTAGTCATTGGTGTTGCAACTATGCATGTCTATTGTTTAAAATGTATTGCTTTGAAGTTTTTGGTAAAATACAATATAAAACAAACAAGGTGGGGGACTATGCCTTCCACATCCCTAATGCGGGGGCTGTGCCCCCCACACCCCCCTAACTATATATACTACATCCAGGGTTGCACTACAGTGTAAAAAGGGCATATATCTTTTACTCGCCTTACATTACTCTACACAGTGCCATATATACTAACTGCAGGTTAGTGAAATGAGATTCAGTGAAATGAGTTTTCAGTAGTTTGTGTTTTCAGCGATGTGGTTGGGGTGAAATAAAATGCAGTGACATATAGTATATATATTTATATATATATATATATATATATATGTGTGTGTGTGTGTGTGTGTGTGTGTGTGTGTGTGTGTGTGTGTGTGTGTGTGTGTGTGCATGTGTATATCTCTCTCTCTCTCTATATATATATATGCATATATATATTTTTTATATATATATATATATATATATATATATATATATATATATATATAGAATTAGAAGGGGGTGTGGGGATGCAGGGAGACTTGCCCCCATACAAAAACACGGTTGTCGATTATCAAGTGGTGTTCAATCACTTGCCATTTGATATTTTCAATACATCCATATAAGTATTCTCTATGCCACATGCAGCACACACATGACATAAATATAACAATAACTATTTTGTGAGCATAGTAAGAAGGAGAGTACAGGTTTTCTGTACAAAAAGCATATTTTTATAAATACTACAAATGCAAAATACATGCATAACTAATATGTATGCAAAATAAAAAACAGAGTGCAGGTACACTGTATATAAAGAGCATCCTTACAAGTGCCAAATAAATAAATAACATGTGAGTTTGCAGTTTCATGGTGCTTTACTAGATTAGAACATTTCATACAAAATACTATGCATTATGATAATAGTAATGGAATCAGTACAGATAACTTTATGATGTCATGTGCAAAATATATAGCCTGGTGATAATATGTCAGAGGTTGTATACCATCTGATATGAAGGGATGTACTTAAAACTGCAGTAAGTAACCACCTTTAATTTTTTGGAACCAGTGGGGACCTGTATGTAAAGTAAAATGTGTTTGGAAGTTGTAGCTCAGTGGGTTAAACCACAATTATTTTTGCTTTCTTGACATGGCAGAATTATTAATTGTTATGAGGTGTCCTAGAATAAATGTCATTGTATATGTCTACCGTTGGAAGAGATAACTCATAAACTCTGAAGAGTATTGCTAATGGATATTTGAAGAGGACAGTTTTGGTGAGTGCTGAAGCTGCAGTCTGAGTTACAAGGCAAATAACTCAGTTCATCTATAAGACAAATGCTCTATCACTATTATAACTGTGTCATATAATTTCAGATTGTCAGACCACAAGAACCATTATATGTGCTGCCCAGTGTGAAGAATAATGAGTGTACTGGGTGTACTGAGCGTGATCAGTGTATTGAGTTTACTGAGTGAGTGCACTGAGTGTAGTGGGTATACTGGGTGTACTGAGTGTACTTAGTGGTAGCATACTGACTGTACTGAGAGGTACTGAGTATACTAGGTATATTGAGTGTACTTAGTGGTACTGTGTCTAGTGAGTGGTACTGAGTGTACTGGGTGTACTGAGTTTACTGAGTGACTGTACAGAGTGAATGTACTGGGTGTACTGAGTGTCACTGAGTGTACTGGGTGCACTTAGTAGTACTGAGTGTACTGGATGTACTAAGTGGTACTGAGGGTGTACTGGGTATACTGAGTCCACTGAGTTTACTGAGTGTACTGAGTGTACTGGGTGTACTTAGTGGCACTAAGTGTACTGGGTGTACTGAAGGTACTGAGTGTACTGGGTGGACTGATTGTACTGAGTGTACTGGGTGTAGTGGGTGCAATGAGTGTACTGGGTACACTTAGTGATACTAAGTGTACTGGGTATACTGAGGGTACTGAGAGTACTGGGAGGACTGATTGTAGTAAGTATACTGAGTGTACTGGGTATACTGAGAGTACTGAGAGTACTGGGAAGACTGATTGTAGTAAGTATACTGAGTGTACTGGGTGTACTGCAGGGCAGTAGATGCTGTTCATGGTATGTTTTGTGTTGAAAAAACATGAGACAAAGTGCTCAGATTCAAGAGTATTGATTAGGTGCCACAAGAAAATAAAAAAAATTAAACTGACTGTTTTGTAATGTATGCAAAACAATCTTGAATGATTTATAATAAAATAAAATGGTCCCTAAGGGCTGTCTGTTCTGATATGACATAATTTGCATGATGCTTGGACAGCAGAGCTGGTCCACCTTGTAACGCAGTTTTCCCGTCTTCCCTTTTACATCATGCGTGGCATTCTTTCTGTCATGACAGGTACTCATGAGAGTGGGGTTAAACTTAAATGATTCATCACACACGTGCCCCCCCCCCCCCCAGTCCGTATTATATTTCATGATGGTATGTATGCTGATGGATCATTGATTTTGCAGGCAAAAACTGTAGTTCTTTTTTTTTTCATAACATTGTGATGTCAGCCCCAGAAACAGAAATAATATATTTGTCTAACCCCCTAGAAAAGTTGAACTGAAAATAGTTTTGCAGTGAGGGATGAATTTTGGAAAATATTAGGTCAATCTCTTTGACTGCGTAAGCGGTTTGTTTGTCAGAGGTCAGAGATGGTATCAGGATCGTTGTGCTTCAACCCAATTGCCCAGCTAAGTCAACAGCATTATTCCAGGGACACACTTCATTTGATTTTTTTTTTGGAGGGCTGGAAAGAAAGATGCTTGGCTGTCCTGGTTATATTTACTCAATTTGAGTAACCTACTTCCATAAGAGGGCATGCACAGCAGTCTGCCTGTAGCTGTCACTGAGTGAAGCACACAGAATCCCCCTCGAGGTAACAGGTAAGAATGTACGTCTTATTAACAAAACACCTATAGTCTGTTTTGTTCATACTGTTTATACTTTATGAGAATTTGTAAATATTATAACATTAATTTCTTGTTCTAAAAGGGATCTATACATTTGACTTACAATTTTACAGTGACAGAAGTATGTTTAGATAGTGATTTCCACATAATTGTACAGTGTGAAGAGAAAACAAAGTAGTAGTGTGGCACTGGAATCCTTTGTGTCACTCCACGTTTTGCAGTTGTCTGTATCAAGTTGTTTGCACTGGCTTTAATAGGAATCACACTTATTCTGCATTGCCAAATTATTATTTATATATATTCAGTATAAGTTCCTTATCTCGTGCTCATTTAATTTACTGTGTCCCACACACCTTATTTTGTTGCATGTGCGCACACACACACACACACACACACACACACACACACACACACACACACACACACACACACACACACACAAAATCCCTGACTTACTGAGCCTTCCCAAGTAATACATTTCAAGTAGATAAACATAATAATTCTGTCATTTTGAAAACTGGTAATAATCATTTATTTAAATATATACAGACTCATATTGCTGGTTCTAAACAAGTTAACCAATCCTAAACATTTAGCTGATGAATAAATATACTAAAGAAAAAAATAGGTCAAGGTTCTCAAGGTCAGGTGCAATTTAGTACTCATTTATATCTGCTATTATAATAAGATAAATCACAATCTATAAATCAAAACAACTGTCCATGGCAATACTACATTCCACGAAATTAAATAAAAAAAAAATATTCTGGAGTAATTGTATATGAGACCATACAGGATTTTAAATAACTGTATTCTATAGACCACTATTGTGTGTGTGCGTGTGTGTGTGTGTGTGTGTGTGTGTGTGTGTGTGTGTGTGTGTGTGTGTGTGTGTGTGTGTGTATGTGTGTGTGTGGGTGTGTGTGTTTCTTGTATTACACTGGTAATACAGCTTCTCTTGCTCAGACTTACTGGAAAGCTGTTGCCACTAGTGATAAGATGGTGGTGTTTCTGTCTCAAATACTAGGTCAGTTTCATTTCCTGGTCTTTGGGGAAAATGTAAGTATACAGGCTAATATGAACACATTTTAACAGCATTAGTTTGAAGAATGTAAAAAAGTAAGAAAAATAATTTGTCATGCAGTTTATTTCTTTATGCAGATCTTTAAATGCAAATGTACATCTGTGCATATAATCTGCACATTTTAAATGTTATGCCTTATTTGTTTGCTTGTTTGTTTGTTTGTTTGTTAATTTGGTGTGTTGACTGGTCCAAGGACTCTTGTCAGCTGCACCCAAGCCAAAGGCACAAAGATAAATTGTTTATTTATCTCTCTCTCTGTATATATATATATATATATATATATATATATATATATATATATATATATATATATGTTGTTGTTGTGTCTTTCGGCTTTTCCCGGTTAGGAGTCGCCACAGCGGAACTCCGGTCCGCTAATGATTGGTAGTTGATTTTTACGTGCCGAGTTACCAGCCCTGACTCACAACCTTCAATGAAAGTATGCCCATTCACGCATGTCTCCAGGCAGAAGACGCTCTAGCTGAGAATCGAACCGGACTTGGACAAAGGCATTTTAATTAGGACAATTGTTTTAGGCCAGTAAGTCATACAAGATATGTAGGTATATTTGTGTGTGTGTGTATATGTATGCATGTATATCTATCTATCTATATATATATATATATATATAAATATATATATATATATATATATATATATATATGTATGTATATACATTTGCTTATTCATACATGTGACTATAGCCACAAATAGCAGACAACTATTACAATTTTCTGAACTACTCACCACAACCATTTGTCCTACATGTACTGACACTCCTTGATTAGGTTTTCATTTTCTCTCACTATCTATATATAATGTATATCTGTATACATGTGTCTATAGGTATAGCTATTGAAGTGTGTGCATATGTGTGTGTGTGTGTGTGTGTGTGTGTGTGTGTGTGTGTGTGTGTGTGTGTGTATATATATATATATATATATATATATATATATATATATATATATATATATAAACTCTTACTAAACATCCTTAAATCTCTGGCATTAGACTCCCAGGCAATCCAGTGGTTTAATTCATACTTAGAAAATAGACAGCAAGCAGTTCTTTGGGACAATCACATATCCTCTCAGCTTTCCATTAAAATTGGAGTCCCAGAAGGTTCCATTCTTGGACCACTCCTCTTCTCTATTTTTATTAATGTTCTAAATATGTCCCTTCCACAAACCACCTGCATTCAATATGCAGATGATTCAACACTGATATGTTCAGCACCTTCCCCAGCTGAACTTCAGACTAATACCCAAAAAGTATTTACAGCAGTTGAAAACTGGTTCTATCAATACTGTCTCCTTCTTAACCCCCAAAAAACTAAATTATTACTATTCACACCTACACAGAAATCCTCTACTTTTGACTTCAATATAGCATCTAACAATGGTACAATAATATCCCCTGACTCTACCACCAGATTTCTAGGTGTCACAATAGATCATTATCTTAACTTTGATTCTCATATTAACTTAACCATCAAGTCAGTCAATAGAAAACTTGGATCTCTATATAGGCTTAAACCCTTCCTCACTGCTTCAGCTAGAACTACTATCGCACAAATGCACCTGCTCTCTACCCTTCTCTATGCCTCACCAATTTTTACCAACTTATCTAAATCTAATATCAATAAACTGGCAACTTCATACAACAACATTGCCAGATTTGCCACAGGAGTTCCTTTTTGCACCCACCATTGCATAAATCTTAAACAACTTGGTTGGCTGGAATTACAAAATCAACTGTTGCTACAAAAACTTAGCATCACCCACAAAATCTTCTGTCACCCCATGAATGCTGCCATACTCTGCACTCTTATTAGCCCTTATAAAAACCTCTCTTCCTTACGCTCAGCCATCAAGCTCCCAGCGGCCTCCCATAAATCCCACAACAAAGCTGGGGACTGTTTGTTCTCCAACTCTATTGGTCCTATTTGGAACAAGCTTCCAAGCGAACTTACAGCACTGGCCTCCACACCCATTTTCAAGAAGAATCTAAAAACCTTCCTTAATTCCCAATGGCTCTGCCCTTGTACTAACCCTGACTGACACTTTTAATGGCTCCTGTCTCACACCTGTTCTTTGACTATAATTCCTACTATTTCTGCTGTTCTACAGTGACACACAAAAAAAAAATTCTGAAATAATTAGTGTTAGTCCCCCTTATGTAACTGACTTAAACAAATTCTGTCTTGTGTATATCAATGCTACATATGTTTCTCTCATTTTAGCAATACCTTTGTTTAGCAATTTTTCCCCTGATGTATTTTTGTTGGCTGTTCTACTAGCATTGTTTTTACTACTTTTTTTTACAAATTTTACTATTCCATTAGTGGAGCTTTTCTCCCCGGGCCTCTACTGAAAATGGACATGCATCCAACTAGACTAGCCCGGTCAACAAATGTAAAATATATATATATATATATATATATATATATATATATATATATATATATATAAGGTATCAATACTATTGGTCGAATGCTCATTTTGTTAAAGGGAAAAAAAGTAAGTGTAATCAAAAATCAGCTGATTGCACACTGGCTTTTTAAGTGTTTGGAAGAGGACAGTGGGAACTGGGGAATTTGCTCTTTCTCAGCTGTAGTATGATCTCAGAGTTGGTATATATATATATATGGTTCTAGGTCATAAGATCGACAGCCACTTTCACCGACAACAGAAACATCGACACCACATTATCGACAAACCATAAACACGACACCTCACATGCCCGACAAACAAGTAACCGACGGTCCACAAACACAAAACCCCATACACTGCACACACCACAATAACAACAATCAACTAACAAAACACATCCCCTTATCCAAAAACCACACAGAACACAAGCACACCAAAATCCTCACAAACCCACACTAAACCTCACACACACAACTATGTACAACCCTAACCCAAACCCTTACCCTAAGGTCCGTCACTATCGCACACTCAGCTAACCCGCTAACCCTAACTCACTTAACCCACCCCTAACCCAAAAAATACCACTACCGCACACTTACATAACCCGCGCCCTAACCCTAACTCACTTAACCCGCCCCTAACCCAAAAAATACCACTACCGCACCCTTACCTAACCCGCGCCCTAACCCTAACTCACTTAACCCACCCCTATCCCCACAGACTGTCACTATCCACACTTACCTTACTCGCACCCTAACGTCCGTCACCACCGCATACTCACACAGCCTTCTTTCCAAGTCACTATCCCCTGGCATCGGCGTTTTAATCTGTAGCGTCGGTCTTCCGAGTGTCGATCATCTGGCGCCCGCTAATCCGTTGACGGTGATGTCGGCTGTCGATCTTCTAACCTAGACCCATATATATATATATATATATATATATATATATATATATATATATATATATATATATATATAAAATTAGCAGAGATTTTTTGGGGGTTGCAGGCAGGCTTGACCCCCTGCAAAAAATCTTTTTACGTTTTATTTTTTTTTTATTTTCGAGTGGCTGGTATTTAAGCATTTGTACTTGATCATTAGCCAGTCAATGCTTTAATTTCTTGATGTACAGACATATATCAATATATATGTGTGTGCATGTTTGTGTGCTTTTTGCAAGTTGAAGCAAACGCTGAAAGTATCAGTTGTAGTAAAACAGAGATGTATTTTGTATGCCACAAGATAAATGAAAATAACTGACCAACTGGCTTTCAGTTCAAAAGAAAGCAGTACCTTTAATTACCGCCCACCAGCTATATAAGCTCTACAGACCTTGTCAGACACTCATGCAGTCACCATAAAGTTCCAGGCTCCTGGCCTTACCTAGGCCCTGATTTCAGCTCTGTGTTGTAGATATTTCCTCTAGGTGTACTCCACAATAGCCCAAGTGGGTTATGATATTACAAACCACAAAGGTTTTCAGGTAAGCTCCTGTTTACTGTATTCTGAACATCCAATTATTTATGGTCTGTATCTTTTCTTGCTGAAGCTTTACTATCTCTCTTCCTATAAGATATCCAAAATACTTGGCTTCCTCCATACCCAATTTACATTCTTTAGCATTCAATCATGCCGTCTGTCTTACAGATCCTAAAACAGCCTGCACGTTTGGTAAGTGAGACTCTCTCCTAGTCCTCTTGAGTGAATGACTGTATCAATTAGGTATACTCAAGCATATCAGGAGCGAGGCTTCAGTGTTTTATCCATTTTCCTCTGAAAGGTAGGAAAGGTAGCTGGAGTATCATGCAAGCCAAATGTTAACATTGTATACTGAAATTATTTATTTCTATTTACGTATTTATTTCCATTTGTTGGTTGGGATCGGGAAAGTCTGACTGGGCAAAAACGTGTTTTTAGGGGAGGGTCAGGGTGAAAAGCTCTGCACAAAATTACGCAATGTTATACATTAATGTAAAGGAAAACATCAAATACAATAACAATACAGAGAAAAAAATAGGCCATCATGGGGTCAAAGGGTGTTTTTTCTTTGGCAGAGGGGGTAAGTAGTATCTGCCAGTATCTCTTTGACAAGTATAGTGTTGTCAAGTATCTGGCTTTTTCTAAGTTCTCTGTCTAGCCATTAATTCCTGGCATAGGGTAGCTATCAAACTTTGAACTGTCATTCAGTTTCCAAAAGTCATTACAATTTCTAAAACCTCCCATCAGGTGTCACTTCACAATGTTCTCAAGGTAATTTTTTTGACAACCATATGTCGACCACATAGCAAGGTGCTTATGACTGGAAATCTGATCATAATTTTTTTGTGTTATAAACTAGGTTCTAACAGAACCTCATGCTGCAAGTGAGACAGCAGTTAACAGATAACTTCATCAGTAAGTGAGTAACAGCTTTAAAAGCTGTAACACACACACATCATGTTGCCATACAGTCTTTTTTAAGCAAGCTTTCACATGGTGCACCTGAAAGGCCCTGTGTATTACAAAGGATCATGCTCGGCTCTCTGATGACCTTTGCTATGTGTTCTCAAACTGGATGCCAGAATTCACTTCTTACATGAAGTTTTTTGACATTTATTTCAAAAACATGACATAATGCCTATGATTGGACAGCTGATTATTATCATCTATATCTCCTTTTGACTCCAGTTTAAGAGGTCACATCCGATAAAAATGCCCTTGGGCCCAGCTTACTTATATAAAATGAAATGAATAAAATTAAAAGACATCATGTTATATTCAATAACTATGAATGATATTTTAGAAAGTTATTTTTTAAACCATCTTTTCTATGTGAGGTTAAGTAGCCCTGATTTAGTAGTGAGTTAACTGGTAAAATGTGGTGTCACACTAAGACAAATACTTTTTGTTCAGTAGTAGTCCTGGTAAGCCTGCCTCATTCAGCAGTATGATGAATAGTGTTTCTGAGTGTGAGCACAGCACTGCATGTGTTGTGATGTGACCTAAACAAGTACTGCTTACAGTGCAGCAAGCTATAACTCTGAATGTGGGTATTTAAATGGGGTAATACTGCTGTCTCCAGTAAACTGGAAAAATGGAGGCAAAATTGAAACTAGTTGTTATGAATGGTGGAGTGAGTGTCACTGTGCCAGATTAGTGTGTTGGGATAACTGTGTTTTACAGAGTTAGGAACAATTTATAGATGTAAGGATAGCATACTTTAAAGAATGTGTGATGCTGTTTTCATATCAGAGGAAGAACATCTGTCCAAAAAGGTGATTTTTATGGAGTAAAGACAGGAGGATTGTAAGTTAAAGGACTGGATAAGGTTCACTTTATAGCAGGTTATATGACAACTGGTACATCTTAGATTTTGAACCTCTGAAGGATTATAGGAAAATAACTTCAAAAGGCAAGTGTGGCAGGAATGTTTTCCCACTGATATGTAGGTACATATTATGCTGTGTACTTTTTTTTAGCTTTGTTTCTGCCATTTACCAAGATAGTCTGTCTCCAGATGTATTGTTACACAGAATGTCAGTTTGTCTCTTTCTTCATGGAGTTACTGTAGTGGCTTTGGTTTCTCTTTTACAGAAATTTCAAGGCTGTATGAAGAGCTGGTAGTCTAATTGACTGTAAGACAGAACATTTATAGTTAGACTAGCATTTGATTCAACAATTCAGTGTTACTTTAAGGTCTCAAATTAACCAAGATGCTTTGTTGCTTTATTGTCATCTACTCATTCAGTTCAGGGCAGAGTATATGTCGCATGTTTAAAGAATAGTAATAAGGAGCACATTCTATGTAATGCAGACTGTATTCAGGAAACACTGGCCCAGTTGACATGGGATCACCAAAGGGCTGCCGCAACTTTACAGTCATAGGGATCAGCCTTGAAGCTGATAGCCATTCTTGGACATTTTGCTTACTTTGTTGGAGAGTGCTATTGTGGAGAAGTGGTCATTCAGAGCTCTGTTTAGGATTTGTATACTGGATTTTGAGGATGGTGAATTAGCTGGTAACTATTCTAGTCTGGTGTCTTTACCAGAGATAAAGAGGTTGTGTTTGTCTCAGCAGTGGTCTCAGCACAGCAACATAAACAGGACATGTTGGAGCGACAGATATGTTTTTCAGAGAATTCCCATTCTCTGGAACAGGCCTCCCATCCCATGTGAATCAGAATTCCTCCGTAACCCTATTTAAGTGCTATTAGAACCAATGGATGGTAATTCAAAATTCATCCATGGGCTGCTGCTTTTGTCTCTAAATGACAGAAGCAATCAGTAAATCACCCCTATATAAATAAAATGTGTGGGTCCCATTTGAGTTACACGGATAGGGAAAAAGGCCCTATAAGTCGTTTGCCTAATATACACCCATGAACCTGTGAACCTATAACTATATGCACTCATTTTAACCTGAAAGTCAACAGGGGATTAAGGAAACAATTTATTTTGCAGCCACTAAAGATGATGTGACAATATCTGTCATCTGTTCCTAATTTTCAGGAATGTCCCTCATTTTAAATCTGTGGATTGTCCTTCTTTAATAAGTAACATAGCAATGAAAATTACAGTTACAACATAATGTCAGATAATATGGTTATAAACTTATTCTACAGAAAATGCATATTAATACACATGCTTTTTCTATTAATTTTTTAAGTGAACACAGACAATGCTTAAAAAGTACCCCTGATTTTAGGGTTTTGTTTCTAATTAGTAAAACATTGAAAGCTAAGATTGCGACATGACTGTCATGTTCAAGGCTGAATAACATGACACTTTTTAACTAGGGTAAGAGGGACAATGAAAGAAGACTGTATACTCAGGCAGTATTTATTTTTTTTTTGTTCCACTGTAAAACACTCCAGTTGTGAGTGCTCTGACTGCTTTATTTAAGTGCCTTTTCTCGAGCCACCTAGCAGTTAGAGAACAGAGAAGGTGTCCTAATGCTTTGAAAGCTCCAGTGGTCATATCCTAGGCAGGATATAACACAAATAGCTTAGGCTACTGCAACAAAGATCTGATGTTGAACTTATGTTTATACTACATGGCCAGAGTTTGGAGTTTATGACTTGCTGAAGTATTTTTACAGCTGGTACTATTTCAAACACCTTATAGGTTCATAGGAAGGACTCATACCCTGTACCATGGGCACAAGAAGCACTCATTGACAACTCAAAGCTTTAGTCCTCAGTGTTAATTAGATTCACATAACTCTGATGAAGTGGTATGGGGTAATGGTAAGATATCAAGCTCTGTACAGAAATGCATGTCAAGGAGGGGGTCAAGGTAGATATTCAAGGGAAAAAAAAAATATATATATATATATATATATATATATATATATATATATATATATATATATATATATATAGTCTATATTAAATCAGCGAACACTGATTTATCGACCCTCTTTAACCAAACACTCGGAACAGAGATTTTTTTCCCAGGGGAAAAATATTGCTAGGCCGTTTTCGAGACTTTGCCATTTCCTCCACTGTGGTGTGATCTCAGAGTTAGTATATTTAAGTTGGGGGGTGTGGGGGGGTGAAGTTCCCCGCTTTATTTACTGTTTTGAAGGGTTTTATTTTCCGAGTGTTCAGGATTTTAAGCTTTCACTTAAAGAGGGTCGATTAATCAACGTTCGCTTTTTTAAGAATTCGCTGATTTAACATAGACCTTCCCCCGGATTCATGAAGCTCAGCACAAGGCCGGTGTAAGGCTTGCACCAGCCGTGCGGCATATATATGGAGTAGTAGCGCCATATGCATATTAATGAAGGTGTGCAGCCGCCACAGCCACGTGCATAGGAAATGTGCGTGAGTGCATGGGGCATACCGAAGTTGTGGAGGGAGGCATGTCAATGTCGGCTGTCGATGAGCATCCGAAACTGCTGAATAGTATAGTCCGCCTGCAGTAATACTCGCACCTATCAGTGTCCGTGGAGACTGAAACATATACAAAGCATGCAAGATAGTCCCTGCAAAGAGAAAATGAAGAAGCAAACACAAATGCACGATAGGGAATAACAGGCCCCTACCCTTGAACAAATGACAGAAAAAATGCGTGCCCGTGGTCCAACGTAGTGTTTATAGCTATACCATGTGGAAGTGAAACATATCATATGCTAGGGCGCCACCAGGAGGTACGTCCAGCCCAATGGAGAGGGTCACCAGCTGACCCATAATGTGAGGGAGGGTACATAGGTGTGCAGATGTGTCCATAACAAAATACACGAGGAGAAAAGTAGATATATGTAGTGACTGTCATGTCCGAATCATATCCCACAAGGAATGTAATAGTCACATACAAAAGGTATGTCTGTATCCCACATAACAAATGTGATAGGGAATAGAATACACATGTAAACTAATCAGGAGCATAGAAACAGCTACAACAATAAGGACACATGTAGGCCGAAAGGAACAGTATGACCCGTACCATCGACTAAGAATACCACCTGTCCCACTTTGCAAGCGACAGTACCGCCGCGGCCAGATGTGTCCTGATACAAGCATGTAAACATGGCAAATGTGCAGAGATTATAGGACATAATTATCCCTCAGACGTCATGTAATAGTGGCATTAAACAGTTGTTCTCCACACGTATATTACATAAATGTCATAAGAAAAAGAATAAGCCACTGAAATGCTACAAGACTAAAGCTTAGATATAGGCAAGAGTTGTAAGTTCTATCTGCCGAACTGACCGTGGGTATGTGTCGGCGTGGAAAATGTGTTGTCTCCACCGCAAAAGTTACATTGCGGCCAATTGAAAAGGTGGAAACAGTACCATAGACTGTGGAGAGGCATTGTCCACAACAGTCAGATATGTGGAAGGAATAGCATGGACATCGGAAAAGGTGCCTTCCCCCCAATGAGTACAATAGGTGTGCAAATCCCGGGAGTCATCGGTAGAAGCCAAACTAGTATGTGACACAGCCGAACGGGTAGTACCCGGGTATACCAACTAAGTAATGAAAGTGAAGTATGGGCGTGTACCTATGTGTGTGAGGTATAGCACGTGGGAAGCAAACATGGCAGGGTAGTCCACACAACCATAAAGGTACCCGACACCTGTAGGGCAGTCAATGTGCTACTCTGGCCCATAATGTGAGGGAGGGTACATAGGTGTGCAGATGTGTCCATAACAAAATACACGAGGAGAAAAGTAGATATATGTAGTGACTGTCATGTCCGAATCATGTCCATACATATGTCATGGCCCAACAACAAAAGTAGTGAGCTATCGGATGTGAGTAAATTGCATGTGAGGGGTGGATGGGTAATGGTAAAACCCGCAAAGGCGATACTGTGTCATATGCAGAAAAGGTGAACCAGAGGTATAGGAGGGGGCAGCGGGTGAAGTGGACATAAACACAAACATATGGAGAAACAGCTGCAAGACGAGCAGACAGGCCATAGTGTAGAACACAGTCCCACAAACATATGTATCATGTAAATGTGCGATCAAAATGTATAGATATGTCACCGTCACATACCCACAGGTTGGTCCTGATGGAACTGGCCATAACAAATGCAACACACCTGGCTGCATAATGGGCTACCCAGCATACCCTCCACATCACACAACCCAACCCTGTAACAGAACGTCCACTAAATCCACCCATACGTGGCCCACTGGTCCGTTGCAGACACAGCTACACATACCGACCCCTACGCATATGTAGTAGGTATTGTCACCCTAGTCAGTGTCAGGATAGCAAACCATGTATTCCCTGCATGTTAAACCCCCTGCACATTTTCATAAAGCCAAAATACATTTTGATATCGTTTCTGTGTGGAATGGTCCAATTTCCGGAATATCCCTTACGGGATAAGTAACCTGTGTAAATAGTAGAACGGGTATGATGACAAGATGTCCAATCCTGTACATATCTGGACACAAGTCAGAACGTGAAGTACAGGTCCAAGACACTGTCCAGACCTGAGTGGTCAAGCATAACCCAGTACCCAGGATAAAACACCTTCCCGTGACGCACGTGTCCCCACACAAATATGCGGGAGAATATATCGCGCACTCGCATAGTGGCAAACGGCAGAAGGGTGAGGAAGACACCCGACATTAACAGGAGAACCCTGATGAAGTGCGAGGGATACCTAGTGTCTGCCGGCATGACCGACCATACCTGACAACCCGTGTGAGTTAGATATCCAGACAGAGCCGTGACTACAAGTGAGACAAAGGTACAACAGCAGGTACAATATGCAAAGATAGCTGTTAGAAGTTATTCATGTATGTGCAGTCTGAGTACCCGGGAAATCCACTGGGCGAAGAAGTGCCCAGTAACAGCGGAGGCCTGGGTAGAAAAGCCCCACAAGCAATACAAGGAAATAAAGGCTACATAATGTTAAAGGTAAAATACAAGAGTAAAAGGCATACAGTCAGGAAATACACATGCATAACATGTGCATAATAAGACAGTGCAAATCCAGAGTTTGTAGTGGTAATGCAGAAATGTACAACAATGACATACTGGGAGTCAAGTGAGTGTCAGCTAAGTCTGGTTAAGCTGGAGGGTAGAGAGGAGCAGGAGTATGGAGAGCTCAGAGGAGTGAGATCCGTAGAATGTATAACAGGTGCAAGCAGGAATATATCCATGTGGATGGATAAACATAGATATATCATAGAATGACAGTTTGCACAATGGCATTAATGTCCGGAGTATGAAGTCTGAAACTCAACTGTCTGCCAGCACATCCCAACATCTGTCCCTAATGCTGAGCTACTGTTGTGCCAGAACACAACAGCGTATTACAGAGGTTCGTACCATATCACTCAACTGTCCAGATATTCGCAGAATGACCTAAGTGTTGGCTCATAGTGTTGTGTGCCTCCGACAACCTGCATCTGTCCGGTAAATAGGTGTGGATTGACATCACAAAATAATGAGTATAGCACTCCACATCCCGCAGAAGAGTCATGACAATGCAAAACCTAGTATTCTATCAACGTTATAAGCTTGTAAGGAAACTAGTTAAAATGTGTCCCTCTTACTCTCCCCATCATGTAGGGTTTGCGCAGATTTGTTGCTCAAAGAGGTCCATACATATGTACAGTAACAAGCCATGACATTTGTGTAATGTACAACTGCATACCTGTAGTCACAACATGTCCAAGAAAATAATCCCTGTATGAATGAATACAGGTAATAGTCAAATGTGAATGGGAACCCCCCCCTCCTCACCGTGGAGTATGGACCATAACAACCCCACCCATAATATGTACAGCCAACAGAATAAGCTCCTGATAGGTGCCCAAACACGTGTCTATAAATACAGGTAAAATTTTCATAATAGGGAGATGCTCCCTGTCCACATGCTTCATCTGACATTTGAACTCGGCCAGGGAAGTTCCATTCACCAGGCGGACAAGCCCATACCCAGATCACTACATGAACACCCTGACAATCACAAACGTGTATGTGATACGACTATATGCTGTGGTGTTCTGCATATCCTCGGAGTGATTAACAATGCAGCTGGGGTCCACAGCAGTAGGCAATATGGAATGTGTAATATGTAGTACCGCATTTCTCACAGCAGGGGAATGGATGCCTGTGTTGTAAGTGAAGCGGTGAGGCGTATGTTGATATAGCTAAGTACTATGGGTATGCATATCAATGAGGCAGAACAGCAACAGAATACTGTTTCCGGCATCCGTCCAACTTGAATGCAGTCCCGGTTGACCTACGACCACTGCAGATATCCCTGTAAAGTGTAATGAATGCGTTCGTGCTGTACACACAGTTAAATACGTAAAGGTGAACCATGTGTTTCACACCAGTCCGTAAACCGGACTACAGATGAGTAAGTGTTACGGTCAGATGTATGAAAGGCCGTGCAAGCACACATTTATTAAACAGATGTAACCCACAACATGTAAATGGAAGTGCGCCTGTGCGTGTGTGATCCGCTCACAGCATAGTAAATGAATGCTGTTTCCCCCACATTAGCTATACATGGCTCAAACCTGTTAACCCCGTAAAGTATGAAACTACCAGTACAAATAGGGACAAACCCCAGATATGTGCCAGAACAAACATAGAAAGTGGATAAAATAACGAGTGTGTCAGTAGCATGGATTCTCTGAAGGGTATGCAGTCGTAACCTGAACTGCTTGCCAGTATTTCCCAACGTAAGTCTTAAATGAAATGCCACTACATTGCCAGATAGACACAAGTTTATGAAAAACACACCGAAGATAAAGAGGCAACCAGCTGTACACTCTGCGACAATCTGTACAGTGGAAAGGTATGGTATGGATATAGATATATGTGTATACACATAATCCACAGACATAAACCAAAGCAAATTATGAAATGAGGACTGTACATGTATATATGTATACACAACAAACATATGTCCCGTAGATATGACATATGTACATAAATAGGCCACGGCATAGCTAATATGGGTAGACAAACAGACATGCACGAAAGGTGAATAAACCGCTGCCTTCCAAACCATTGGCCAGAAAGTGACAGTCCAGCAAGTTCTACACTTTAAACATGCATATAGGTGTCCATTGCAGGACCCCAAAAATTGATCCATACGTAGTGTCAACCGTCATTGACGCAAAATAAGTGACCTCAGCAAATACGATATAGCTGTACATGCAACAGTAGCAGGTGCAAGGGTAATGACACATGTGTCGATAGAATGTATGACGTACGAACTGATATCCGGAGAGTGGGGAGTGCATATAAGTGTCTCCACACTTCAGTACTGCTCACATTAAACATGTGTAATGGGTACTGTGGAGGGGTGTCAGGTATGGGAATCACGGGTATGCAGAAATGGGCCTAGGTGTTGTTTGGCAGAGATTTAGTAGGCCCGCCCCGTGGGAGTGATGTGGGTATAGCACACGCCTATATTCTCAATAATGGGGCAAACCATCCACTGGATATTGCGTAAACCATTGTGGGAATATGTAGGGCCCTATATCAGTGTCATGTAGGCGATTATCATGGATGGACATGCGTACGACCAAGATGGTAACCATAACTGGCAAACTGTCAGAATAAGACAGCTGCACTAAGGCATAGTACATGAAATACAAATAGGGACTATATTAGATATACCCCAGACAAAGTCAGAACATTGATAGAATACTGGCGTAGCCAGGAATACGAATGTTATGAGTGTTACTAATCATGACATAGAAACGTCAGTCACTATTATCTAACCGCACAGTTCGTAATGCCTTGCCAGTAATTTACCAGAAAGGCACATTACTATGACAAATGTAACAAGAGCAAAGGTCAAACGTCAGGGCGTTTACCCATAATGTGTACATGTTAGGGGTATGAAGGTAACCTGTCCAAAATACATGTACAGAACTAGTGATACTAGGTGGACAGGTGAGAAGAAAGACATCAGGACAAATGACAAAACCTGTACAAGTCATACACATGTACTCCAACAAATGTGAATGACAACGTATGCCCTGTGAAAGTCAATGTGGAAGGTTAATAGACTCAAAAGAAATGTGTCCCTCAGGGTGTCATGCAGTGTCACCGTTACAATGTCCAGTCCCCCATACTCGTACATGAGCTCTGCCACTGACCGAAAGCGCAAATACCGGCGTACACATACGATACATGATAGACTAATTAGTGTGGATAAGCAGCTGTTGGCCTGTGTGAGGAATACAACCCTCTGGGTGGGTGTGTCCTGCAATATAAATGTAATGGCATGTGGCCTGTGATGCCGCCATACAGTGTGTGTATTGGTGTCAGAAAGTTGATATATTGTATCAGACACATACTCCGCAACTGTACAGATTTACTCAGAATGTGCAGAGTTCTGCCTCATATGTTTGGTGTGTTCCACGTAACATCAGTACCATTCTGGCAAATTCCTGATAACTGAAGTCATGAAATAATGACAAACATGTGAGTTTAAGACACCAAATCCATCAGAAAAGTCATACTAATGCAAACCCTATTATTGTATCAACTATCTACGTTTGTAAGAGCAACATGTCAATACTGCCCCTATGTGTCCCACTATCAGTTAAGGCTTTGTCCAGATGTTTGCTCTAGGAGGTGGAGTGGTATGATCAGAAACAGATACATGTGTGAGGAAACAGCATTATCGACTGCAAGATAACGCAGAAGGTGTGAAAAGCGCTGCAGTAGGATGTTCAGTACTGTCCGCAGGTATGTGCTGACATGTCAAATGACACAGCAGTCTACATGAAGTACTTATAGGGCTGTCACCTTTACAAATGATGATAGTGGGACATACCCACAGCCATGCACACAGCACAAATAGACATTCACACAGCAAAACTAAACCATGATACATGAAGCCTCCGGCGTGTACGAGTAGAGTGAGGATAGACATCTGCCAAGCTATACAGCAAACGCCTGTAAGGGCGTGTAACACCGCCCGTAGCACGGACGTTGCATGGACAATGTTGGGATTTGCAACATACCCCATTGGTATGTGAAAGCTATGCAAATATGCAATACATGAAACAGTCAGCTGTCCATGCAAGAGCAGAGTTATGGGCTGAAAAAAAAAAAAAAAAAAATATATATATATATATATATATATATATAAAGATACAGACATACACACACAGACACACACACACACACACACACACACACACACACACACACACACACACACACACACACACACACACACACACGTGGCAGGGTTGTGAGCAGAACACAAATGTAACCACTGTACCACACAACAGTATTACGCAGTGACAGAACGTGCAACCATGAGTAGTAGATCACGGAAATCACACAGGCATACATCTAGCCTGTAGACAGCGGCATCAAAGGCAAAGATGCCGCACAGATGTTATGGTGAGTGAATACTGTAAAAGCAATGTACTGTTGTCATGCAGCTGGAAACACACACACACACTTAGCAGGGCTGGGAATCGAACTTACACATAACTACCCTATCACACGACAGCATGACGCATTTACAGAATGTGCTACCAAGATTACTAAACACAGCAGACCCACAGGCATTCTTCTAGGTGCATGTCAACATCTGCAAAGGCAAAGACGTCAGCAGAATATATCTGTGGTGCGAAGCATCTAAAAGCATAACCTGAGTCCCCAGGTGGACGGGAGCATGCACACACACACACACACACACACACACACACACACACACACACACACACACACACACACACACACACACACACACACACACCCTTGGCAGGACTGGGAATCGAACTTACACCTAACTACCCTATCACACTACAGCATGACACATTTACAGAATGTGCTACCGAGATTACTAAACACAGCAGCCAACAGGCATTCTTCTACGTGCTTGTCAACATCCGCAAAGGCAAAGACGTCAGCAGGATATATCTGTGGTGCGAAGCGCCTAAAAGCATAACCTGAGTCCCCAGGTGGACAGGAGCACACACACACACACACACACACACACACACACACACACACACACACACACACTTGGCAGGGCTGGGAATCAAACTTACACCTAACTACCCTATCACACTACAGCATGACGCATTTACAGAATGTGCTACCGAGATTACTAAACACAGCAGACCCACAGGCATTCTTCTAGGTGCGTGTCAACATCCGCAAAGGCAAAGACGTCAGCAAGATATAGCTGTGGTGCGAAGCGTCTAAAAGCATAACCTGAGTCCCCAGGCAGACGGGAGCATGCATACACACACACACACACACACACACACACACACACACACACACACACACACACACACACACTCACACACACTTGGCAGGGCTGGGAATCGAACTTACACCTAACTACCCTATCACACTACAGCATGACGCATTTACAGAATGCGCTACCGAGATTACTAAACACAGCAGACCCACAGGCATTCTTCTAGGTGCGTGTCAACATCCACAAAGGCAAAGATGTCAGCAGGATATATCTGTGGTGCAAAGCATCTAAAAGCATAACCTGAGTCCCCAGGCGGACGGGAGCATGCACACACACACACACACACACACACACACACACACACACACACACACACACACACACACACACACACACACACACACACTTGGCAGGGCTGGGAATCGAACTTACACCTAACTACCTTATCACACTACAGCATGACACATTTACAGAATGCGCTAGCGAGATTACTAAACACAACAGACCCACAGGCATTCTTCTACGTGCGTGTCAACATCCGCAAAGGCAAAGACGTCAGCAGGATATATCTGTGGTGCAAAGCATCTAAAAGTATAACCTGAGTCCCCAGGTGGACAGGAGCATGCACACACACACACACACACACACACACACACACACACACACACACACACACACACACACACACACACTTGGCAGGGCTGGGAATCGAACTTACACCTAACTACCCTATCACACTACAGCATGACGCATTTACAGAATGCGCTACCAAGATTACTAAACACAGCAGACACACAGGCATTCTTCTAGGTGCGTGTCAACATCTGCAAAGGCAAAGACGTCAGCAGGATATATCTGTGGTGCGAAGTGTCTGAAAGCATAACCTGAGTCCCCAGGCAGATGGGAGCATACACACACACACTTCGCAGGGCTGGGAATCGAACTTACACCTAACTACCCTATCACACTACAGCATGACGCATTTACAGAATGCGCTACCGAGATTACTAAACACAGCAGACCCACAGGCATTCTTCTAGGCACATGTCAACATCTGTAAATGCCAGGACGCCGGCAGGGATTGTATAGAGAGTGTATGATCAGACATAGTACTGTCCCACGGTAGACGTATACAACCACACGGCAGTGGTGTACTCGGGGCAACTATACACGTATGGAGCACTACAACAACAATACATAGACACAGTATGCACCACAGACAGTACACCCTTCCAGATAGTCACCCAGTGTGTACTCGGTAGGCATCCATCCTGACGTTGAAGACGGACATCCGTTGCCTGGATGACCACCATGGCAATACAGGATGTCAATGGCCATGCCCATGCACAGAGGGACATCACTGGCCATGGCCGCACACCTGGTAATATATGTCAGTTCGGACTGTACTGTGTGTCGATCTACACAACGGCGTACTGGGCATGCTCACGCACTTAGCTGTTGCAAAGGGCCATCTTGCATGCAGATGGAGTGTAAACACGGAAGGTCTCAGTTTGGACTGTACCATGTGTCCATCTACACAACTGCGTACATGGACTGTACTGTGTGTCCATCTACACAACAGCATACTGGGCATGCTCACACACTTGGCTGTAGCAAAGGGCCATCTTGCATGCAGATGGAGTGTAAACACGGAAGGTCTCAGATTGGACTGTACCGTGTGTCCATCTACACAACTGCGTACATGGACTGTACTGTGTGTCCTTCTACACAACAGCATACTGGGCATGCTCACACACTTAGCTGTTGCAAAGGGATGTCTTGCATGCAGATGGAGTGTAAACACAGAAGGTCTCAGATTGGACTGTACCGTGTGTCCATCTACACAACTGCATACATGGACTGTACTGTGTGTCCATCTACACAACAGCATACTGGGCATGCTCACACAATTAGCTGTTGCAAAGGCCTGTCATGCATGCAGATGGAGTGTACACACAGAAAGGCACAGTACAGAAGGACACAGTAAGGTATAACTGTCCTCACACACAGGGCAGTCACACATGCAGTGACCTGTACACACACAGCTGCTATCACAGCTGTCACAGGTGCAGGTCACCTGTGTACACTGTAGCTGTTAAGTCATTACCATGTCGTCGGTGCAGCACTACACAGCCTTACAGTACCACAACACCATGTGACACATGACCACTGGGCTGTACAGAGGTGTACACCATCTGTGCAGAGTACACATGTAACAACAGGGATCCAACAGGTGTTATGCATTGCAATGATACCAGTATACATGAACAGGTCGGCTCAAGACATACCACGGCCCTTACACAGCTGTGACACATGACTGTTGCTGTACACCAATGAACACACATCTGGATATGTCATACATGTGATTGTGTGGATGTGTGCATGGACTGCACACACAACACATACATACACAGCCTTTGATGTACCTTGTGCATAACAGTGGCCTAATCAATGCTACACACGCAAATGGAAGGTGGGTCCATGTCTGTTGAATGCTTACACTACAGGGGGTAGCAATGTTGACCGGGACACATACCCTTGTACTGGTCGCCTGTGACACCCATGTGTTATGTATGTCAACACACATGTCCAACAATAGCAATGCATGCAAACATGGCAACAGGAGACACATGTGACATCTGTACTGTGCATGCAGCAACCATGCATGTGCAGTGGCCGATGTCCGTAACATAGTTGCACCTAACTACGACATGCAGTCGCAATGCAGACCCATCATTGACATCTGTATACGGTGACATACAAACAGCACGTATGGAGAGATGTGTGTACATAACATGGTGAATCACCTGTGTAGATGTATGTGTGCATGGGGTGGCTCACAGTTGTGTCACACACCATCCTATCATGCCATGTGCAAACAGTACGCTATGTCGCTGTTACGTGACGGTGCTGACATAATGCATACACAGCGGTCAGGTGTTACCAACTATATGTCACATGGCACCTGTAACACCTACAACCTCCCGTGTGCATATAGCAGCACATTTGCCAGATATAGCGTTGGTACACATAATGCAATCAATACCGCTGCATGTCTAGCAAACGTGTCATCATATGGCAGGTGTATCATTCCCAGCCCTGCCATGTGTGTCTGAATGTGTGACCAGAGATGCCACATATCATGGGGAATATGTCCTAGTTGTTACACATCCCTGTACACCATTGTAGAGATCTGTACACACGTCAGTGTGGGAACCATGACATCGGCCGGTGTGGTGCATCACACACGTCAGCTGTCCGTATACACATGTGTGGTCACCACAGTGTGTGTGTGTCTGTATGTATGCCTGGTGCTTGGTGTGAGGATGTATGCTAATATACGGTGAGAAATGGTCACTAACCCCATGTGGTGACTAACCCGTAATGGTGATGCAGGGCACTACCCTGTTGATGCCATAGGTCCCAGCCATACTGGCTACCTGTGCATGTTCCTTCTCTGTGACACATCGTGTGGGTGCATAGTACTGTGAGGGTGATGACCACATAGGCAAGGGTCCCCACCTGCACACTATGGGGTGTGTGTTATAGTGGTGTACACCCCGTGAATGTGGCCATGTTCCCGTACTGTTACAGGGTCCTACTGCTGCACAGTGTGGCCTCCAGCTACCAAGTGACACCTCACATCATCATTGGCCAGACCGCTGTGTACAACCCCTGCACCATGTCACCATACCTGTAATGTGTTCTGCTATGTATGTCATGTCTCTGTCCAGTGTAGCCTGTGGCACTGACCACATGCGTCAGGTGCAGTTTATGTGCGGACATCTGTGTCATGTTGGTGTTTCCAACAGTCAGGTTGAGGGTACATGTAGCATGCTGCTATTGCCAGACGTGCCTGTGAGTAAACCACAGTTACACGTGGGGGACTGCAAACACTGCTACCTGTAGGTACATGCAAGTACACCATAGGAGGGAACCAGGGTATCACAACTAACATGGTGCTACAGATGTAACCAAGACACATACCATGAACACATCACAATGCATGCTGCACCTGCACTACATGGTATGATCGGTGCATGTCAACAGTACACAACCTATGTCACATACACATCTCTCAGTATTCACACACAACCACTGCAACATACACATCCCTCACTATGCATACACAGGTAATATTACATACACCTCTCACAATTCTGTTCACCCTGTGCATCAGAATATTTGTGCATAACCCTGCACCGATGGTGTGGATGACAGGGATGCGGCACAGGCTTCATCATATGCACAGGGTGTTATGTTTGCCAGGGGCATAGGCTGCATCAATGGATAACATCATGTGTGTGTGTAAGGGCCGGTGAGTTGATTGGACATTTCTGTTCAGAATGCATGTGGATGTTGTGGAGCCCTACAGTTGTGTTTGCTGTGTGCGTGTGTGTGTGTACACAGTTCTGCCATTTGTGAGGCCTACACGGGGTATAATTGACAGCCCCAGATTGTACAGAGCAGGTTGTACAGCTCACTGTGTCCGTCCATGGCCTCGTGACTTGTGCCTGCCTGGGGTTGCATGGGCACTGCCAAGTGGGGGTACAGAGTGGCTACTGTCCGACGACACATGTCTGCTGGAACTGTGTCCCCACTGAGAATGTCCAGGGCCACATCCACGTGGCCTGCTGTGTCCTATTGTTGACAGCACAGCACCAGCTGCACTGCTACTGAGACCGGCACTATGGGAGTGGGCATGTGAGGTGGCATGCTCACGTCGACCTACACTAGGTTGTGTTGCTGGCATACGTCCACGTGGCCTACGCCTCACTCCTAGCAGATGTTCCAGCACAGACAGCTCCCGCTACCGGATTGCCATGCCTCGGTCAAGGATTCCGACCATTTCACCCAATCGCCTATCCAGAACATCAGCAATCTGCTGTTGAGCATTTGCCAATGCCTGGATGTTGTCATTTAGGGTATGGATAGCAGCCCTCTGCAGCCTCTGCCCTTCTCTGTTCTGCCATTCAGTACGTGCCTGTGCCGCCATAACAGTCTGGAACATGCGTCTGGTGATACCAGCTGCTGCACTCTGTCCTGCAGGTGCATGTCTGCCAGAGGTCCTCCAACGAGCAGCACCGGCCACATGCCTGTGTGGCACATCTGCAGTCATTACACTGACACCATGGTGTGTAGACACACCTTCTGTAGCCACCACATGTTCCTGTTCCTGTTTGTAACAGACGCTGACTGTCCTTCCTCTATGGCCACTGGTGATGTGGTATGTGTTGGCAGCAGAACTGTGTGTGGGGAAGAGGGGGACATAGCTGGGATGGTAACCATTGGCACAGATTCAGCCCCTGACAACCCTGCCTGTACCTCATGCATATGTTCATCACCGCTAGTATCTGTGGGGACACTAACATCAGATGGACCGCAGGAGGGTAATGCACCTACATCACCTGTGAATGCAAAGAAATACTGTAAAGTACAATAGACACAGACACAGACACACACACACACACACACACACACACACACACACACACACACACACACACACACACACACACACACACACACACACACACACACACACACACACACACACACACAGACACACACACAAACACAGTCACACACATACACACACAAACACAGACACACACACATATAAACACAGACACACACACACACACAAACACACACACACACACACACACAAACACAGACACACACACACACAAACACAGACACACACAGACACACCATGCATGTGATTTGTCAGATGGCATGCAGCATGCCTGCGATACAGCAGAGGGCATGCAGCTCAGACATTAATAGTGTTAGTAAGCATACCTCCCTGGGGTGCACACTACAGCAAGCAGGTGTCATATCAGTAGCCATGCAGTTCACACAATCATGGTAGTATGCATGCATCCCCGTGATACACTGTGTGGCCCAGAACAGGATAACAGTACACATGGCTGATGTGACCTTGACATGTAATCTGCTGACATGTGCATTAACATGCATACATGTCTGACACAATGGTGTCCTGACACATGCACAGCATCATAATGGGCTTCACATTGCAGTGTTGTGTGTATGCCCTACAGATAGAATGCATGTTTAGCAAATGTGCATGAGCATGGGAGGGTAGTGTGAGCCGTCTACATTGCTATACAGTGTGAAGTACAGACACTGTGCCATTGCATGGCATCATGAGGCATCTATGTTGCTGTAGAATGCATAATATGTACACATTGCATAGCCATAACTGCAACACAGTCGTGATGTTCAACAGATCGTATATGGTAGACTTCAATAACACCTCCAGTAGCTGTGCACAGGCTTTTAGGTTGTCCAGTGTACCACATCAACTGTATAATCGGTCAACTAAGGCTATAATTGGACCATGTGTGGACAATGTGCAACAGGGTGTATACACATCCCATGTATTGTGTGGCTACATGTCTCTGGCCATCCCCCATGGCCATGTGTGCACATGTGTGGCCAATTGTGTGTGATGGCCATCTATCTCACATGTCTGTGTTGTCCCATATGACATACACCCATAGATGTCAGATATGTCCCAATCCACAGGGCTATGCAGACAATGGGTTGTATGTTTGGTATGTGGGGTATAGGTCATGCAATAGTGTGACAATATTGCAGATAGAACACTACATGTCTGGGACATGTCAGGTGGCACATCACAATGTGTGCATCCAATGCTAGGGCATAAGACACAATGGTGACACCTGTGGGCTGCCCATATCACAGCTCACTGTGTGGTACTGTGTGCGTACCACACATGTTGTTCCAATGCATACTACATATGCCTCCATTGTAGAACACCTCCACCGTTGTATGCACAGCTGACCACACATATCGCAATGACAAGTACTGTGGTTTCAAGTCAGTGTATCATTTCATTTGTATATATTGCACATGGGTGGCCTGTGTGAATGATGGGTGATGCGACCTGCATATCGTGACTGGAACAAACATCAGGTGTGCAAGTGTTAACTGGCCACATGGCAAATAAATCTACACTGTAACATGCCTGATGACAGTCTCACCTGCAACAGACTCATCTGTGCAGCACGCCAGAGGTACCTGTATAGGGGTGACACACCAGTATGAACATTATCCATGACTGTATGACAGCCACAGGTTGCACTGTGCATGTGAACACATTCACCTGTGTAATATTATATAGTATGCACATGTGTGCATACACAGCGTAGCATACTGTAGTATGCAGCATGTGTGTCCACATACCTTGCATATGTTGTTACTTTACATAATGTACAGTGACACAGGCAACTACATGGGATATAATAGCCATATGTGCAGTACTGACTTACCAGGCAACTCCAGGCTCATTGGTTGGGAGACACCCACCTCCACGATGGCAGCTAGTGTTTCTGGATGCTGTTCCCTGGGTGTCCCCAGACTGGCCAGTAGCTCCTTGGTGTGTGTGAGTAGGGGCTGGGTTGGTGGCCCACCACCTGTTCCACCTTGTTCCCTGGCGATTGCAGTGGCACGCTGTTTTGCATGTCGTATCACGTCCATGCAGTGTCTGCGCACCTGCTGGTAGGTGCGGTTATGGCCACCCACATCGTTCACCCTCCTGCGTAGATCCTGCCACAGGTCATCCCGCTGCTGCGCATGCTGTGGCACACGGCTGAACAACAGGTCATAGTTGTCATGGAGCTGTGGGATGAGGACATCATCCTCCTGGCGGCTGTATGCTGGGAGGCGTGTACGGGGCATTATCTGTAAGACATAATGATGGTGACAGGTCACAGTTTCAGGGATGTACAGAGATACTGCTGCACATACATTTCTATGACATCTACTACATCTGCACAGTTATCTTTGCAAAGTATCATGACACTGACACGACTGACGTGTTTGTGTCATACACATGTCACACCCATTATGCATTGGATATCATCACCATATATGTGTGTCACCTCATTACAGTGTTCATACTCCATGTAAATGCTGTCTTGCTGTGGGCATGTCTATTTGCCTGCACTTGTGTTCTTACCTATCTGCACATGCCTGGATGTGTCCATGGTAATGCTGTTGACCTGGATGCTGTGTATATGTCACATATCAACACAGACACAGCCGTAATGGACTTGAGCAGTGACAATGCACACATACGCATGGACACCTGTACATGCATGTGTTTTGCCATATACATCTACACAGCACTGTACAACTGTTCAACATCCTGCCACGGATCGCCTGTATTGCACATGTAATAGACATGGGACAATGGCTAGTCAGACGACATTCGCAGGGATGGTTATCAACCATAGCATGTGCGGGCACGGTTTCCAAGCTGTAAAAGACAGCCATTATGCCACTGCAAGGTGCATCAGTGCCACATTACTGATCCAGTCAGTTGATAGTACATCTACCATGTGGCCATCACACCATGTATGACTGGGATGACATGTGCAGTTTTGATGGACAGGGTTGCATGGTATGGCGGGAGTATGTCACATATATGGCACAGGGATCTGTCCAGCCTGTGGCGATCCTAGTATTAGGATGGTGGTTGTCCATGACATATGTCTTATAGATCAGGATATGGACATGTAGCATGTCCATCATCATGGTGTGGCAAATGTCTTTCTGCAAGGTAGACAGCATGCTGCATAGTGGAGGTGAGGATTGTGAAGGCTGGTATCGCACATCCATGCATAGCCATTACCCCTTAAAGGTGGTATGTGATCCAATATTGGTCACCACAGTGCTGTATATGCCTGTCCAGTGATCTCCGTGCTCATGGATGGCACCCTGACATGACATGGGTACCTCATATGACTACCTAAGGGGCCTGGAGATGTCACCAAGTCGGGGGGGTGCACTGCACAGCACCATCCCTTACACAGTGTCCATAATGTTGACCACAGCCTAGGTAGTAGTTTATGGGTACAGGGATGTTCACCTAGCAGTGACAATGCTGGTGTCATCCATCAGACTGTGCACATATGTCACACACCTCACCCACACAGCCCATTCTGTATGTTGTTCACAACACTGACACAGCTATACTGATAGGTCATGGCCATTCACAGCCTTACATACACAGATGCCTAACATTTGTCTGTGTGGTATGGGCTACAATGAGGGTGGGGTACAACACATTAACCCTGTTCTACTGTAGCTGGCACTGGTGTGATGTGCACATGTCACTCTTGCACCTTTTGTAGTTGTAAGTCTGTCAACAGGCCACTGGTGGAACACTCCTGTGACATACAAAGGTATTTGTAATCAAATATCCGTGCTGTCTTGTACATTTGTACTGCTAACATCTACAGTGATAATGGTTCATGGACATGCACACCATACTCAGCAGGGTTATAGTGCAGTGCCACCCAAAATGACTGTCATCACCACTTGTGGGTTGATATTATCCAACACCCCATCTGTATTGTATGGTCATGCTAGGCACTTGTTCAGAACTTGTGAGCATGTCATGAGCTACTGATTACTATAGCACCCATTCCACACCATTTCCCACAGGTACACTGGCTGTCCTACACTTCCCAGCTTGCTTATGGTACAACAGCTGTTGTACACACATAACGCACATATCCTGTGGGACATGGTTGTATATACAGGCATGTCCAACTGTCACATACCAGTGCTACTGCCTGTCTATATGAGGGATATGTCATACATGTGGCAATAGAGCAATTGTCTCACGTACACATTCAATGCTCACCTCCCAACATACGACACTACAGCCTGTGGGGGATGCACTTCTGCAGCCGTGCTGGGGGCATAGATCTCAAATGTACCTCATTAGGAGGAACGTACCTCATTTGGGGTCTTAAAAGGTGCATGTTCCTCAAGGTTCCACATTGAAAGGGTCTGTCACACATTCATTGTTGGAAATTGTTTACCTGCTAGCCATGGCTAAATAGATCGGAATCATATTAATTCATTAGAATATCTTTTTTATACGTAAAACCAGCCTATTTTAGCCATCATATGCCCTTCCTAGTTGAAGCTGTTAGTAAGCCAGTTGTAAGTGTTCCACGTTTTGCCCATTTGTCACACAGTATGAGGGCTAATGTTCCTCATTTTGGGGACAGGAGGTTGACAGCTATGGCTGGGGGTAATGCTGTCACCAACCCTGACTGCACCTGACAGTCATTTGGGGATGTGTAACATTCGCAACACACTCCACCCATCACATAGTCTCACATGATCTACACCACTGGCCACACCTATGAGGACAACTTGTGCAGTATGTCTCCATACTCAGTGTAGGCACCAGAGGTAGCCCCCATCATGGAAGACATCATCAACAGCGTATAGCCCACAGACTCATGTGTGCCCATCACATACAGCCAATAGGGAGTTATAACATTCACAACACACCAGTCATAGGTGACTCTGTAGGGAGTCACACTGCAGTTCCACACAGCAGGCTACACAAAGCGATAGTCGCTTACATCTTGCTGTCGGGTAACTGCTTCTGCAACATAACCTATGCACCCATGCCACACCTCACCAGGTACGATGTGACTGTCATTCTCCATGTTAGTGTGACTGCCCTGTGATGCCACTTCACAGACTACGTGTGCAGTGACATGCAATAGCTAACCAGTCTTATAACCCTGAGGGTGTGGGCCAAGGCCTGGGGAGCATTTTGCATTCATCCGGACACAATATCACTGTACAATGACCGACTGTGTCACTTCAATAATTGCCTATGCTCCTATTGTCATTCCACAGGCATCTGGTATCTGTCCGCTTTGACTGACCTGGTCAAACACAATGCTGTGGCACAGATGACTTGCACCTGTCAGCCCTGGGAGTACAGCTCACATGTAAGGCTCTTGCTGCTTCTATACTGCCTGTCTTGCACAGTTTCTAATATCTGTCACCGACAGAAGGGGAACTGGCAGGCACGACATGGGGTCATGTGACACAATGCTTGCATCTTCCTCTGTGACGCACGCAGGCAAGGCACACCTTATAATGCACCACTCAAACATCTCTGCAGTGACTGGGACCTGCCTCTAGGCTCTGCAGAGCACACCTGCAATGACAGGTTATAGACAGACCATACCTTTCAGGCACATACCTGGACCGACACACCCACAGCTGAGGGGTTCCCATATCCCACTATGTTTTGCACACATCCTGGCTAGTTACTTAGCACAATGCATCAGAGGTGCTCCACATGCAACTAACTGTGTCCGGGACCGCTATACACATTTTAACAAGCTACAGAGTCAACATCATACCCCACGGTTAACATACCTTCTTTGTTGGTATATTGGACAGTGGGCCTCAGACAGCTACTACTGATGTGTGACTGACACTACCCCACACTTAACTGGGATAGCCACTCATGTACCGACACATCCATGAGTCATAACCTCCGCTCTGCTGGATCAACCCATACACACCACCTCCAAGACCTACATTAACCTTGGCATAAACACTACCGCCATGTGACTGGTGTTACACACCTGGGGTTATCCCCTCATTGGGGAATTCCGAACATATGCTAATCAACCTTGTTAGCCACATCCCGGCACCACACCCATCACAGCATACACAGTACATGAGTACTACAACACATACTACAGACATCTGCTGACAGCGGTTGTTAATGTCATGACACCCGTGCAGATGGACAATGCACATACAAATGATACCCCAGTGCACTTCATTAGCATGTACACAACTGCATGGATCATGCTATTCCACACAGAGCCATGATGGTACACACCAGATAACAGACGCCACTCTGGTGGTCATGTTCCATGAACATATGATATACAACAACAGGTGTAGGCTGTTGCACAGTGGTATACATTCCAATGTGTGGGGTGGCTCACTGGTCAGCCGTGGTGGGGCCACAGGGTCCCTCATCACATACTCCAAGACTAGCTATGTAAACATGACTGCCACACATTCTGGGGTGTACCACCAGGCATTATGGTGGTACGTGAGTAGTCGATGGCAACACCCACATCTGCTGTCACATACAACAGTCACTCAGGAACATTACAGACCCAGGTGATGTTGGCAACATGCTGGAGGATGGATTCAATGCTAACATTACACCCTCTCACTCACTACAGGGCCACAATCCATACATGAACATTGTGGTGTCCCTGTGGTCACACCTACACAGTACTGACCTACACTCTATATGTTCTGGGACACTGGCCCCATGTCACCTTCCAATGTCCCAGGCTGTGATGTCCACCAACCTCTGAATGACATGTCTCCCCACTAGGCCACCATATTCAGTAATAGCCTTGTTTCAGACATTGTAGCCCCTGAATGGCACACAGCAGCATTTATCACACTACACACAGGTGGCACCACAATGCACGAGTGGGACTATAGTCCTACACACCTGACTGGACTGTTCTGCATGGCTATGGGGCACATCATTAAGGACATCATTCACAGAGACATTGTTGGGCTCCCGTCCTTTGCTGCCACCCGGGTTGGGCTTGTTAGGGCCAGAGCATGACCCCTACACATGGTGGACTCCTTTCATACAGTTACCAGGGCAGTTGCTGATGGTACGGGAGTCCACACATCCTACATTATCCTCTCATTGCCTTTCAGCACCATTCTCCATTCTGGTATTGACAACATACACATCCACCTGCACATCGTACCCTATGTCTCAGGATGTTATGCAATGTGGCTCATGGACAGGACACACACAGTGAGGCCAGCATACCATAGTACCTACTACATGTCAGGTACATTTGGCATACCACAGTCCTCAGTCATAGGGCCCCTCATGTTCAGTATATGCTTCCCTGCGGAACAGGCTAGCACAGGGGACTTTCCCTGCCTAGCTTTCAAACCCCTGCATACAAAGCGCCATGATTGCTCCACCAGCTGATACTGACTCCATCCATACGGGTGTCGCTGTGACAGATACATGATATGACTATCATGGCATCAAGCTGCATGACACAAGGTGCATGCACATCACCTTTGCATTACACCATTTACCTACTGACTATCACATGGGTGGTAGTCCCCTACATACATATCACATTGTACATGTTTGCAGTACACACATATGTCGCACCCACTCCTGTGGTTACCGTATTGCCACTGTGGCGTGGATATCCTTCTACGTGGCCACACCTATCTGTACTGGGTGTGTAGCTGGTACATAGGCACCCATTGTACCTCTGAACTCAAGACATCTACACACATTCAAGGGTACACCACCCCATTTAGGGTGTACCTTACACAACAGCTACAGCTTTACATACCACAACATTAACATGCCATGACGTTTACTGAGCTCCGACAGTTTAAGTATGCGGCTGCACTACAGACACCACATCTGTACACATTTGCATACTACATACTCTGGGGTGACTTCTGCTGATCAGACAGGGCCCATGTCCACAACATTATTAATGGATATACTCCTTATACGTGACATAAGCAAAAGCCACTGTGAGCAACATGCTCATGGATATGTGCACACACTCCACAATGAGTGGGATGTGCTTGAGGGTTACATTCCCAAACCGGACACTCACCTTACTTTGGAACATAAGTCCTATGTACATCACGCAGGGACACTCAGTAGCACTGTTCATGTGATACCGCCCTTGGTGGTTGGGAGACACATGTAGGCCTGGGATCACTGCAGTGGCTGTACTGTGCAGAGGTGCAGGTGACACATGGCTCTGCTATTCACAGGATACTACCCTAGAGAGGTGCCACTAGTGTGAACACTGTAGTTGTGCTTACACATGGACTTGCCAGACTGCATAGTACCCCACTATGCACCTGTGAAGCTATTACATGTCCTTTGTGCATGGTTACTTGGTAGCCCTTCCATTTAGATTAGCTATCATGCTATTACAATATCCCATGCCTACAAGTCATATGTATCCTGTTATTGTACATGCCAATAGACGATACCTGTGGTATGCATGATATGCCTGTTATGCTGTGTAGAATATCTGTCATATCTACCTACAATACTATACATTACACATATTTCACATAGTATCCCATAATGCAAAGCATGCTTGCACAGCGGGACCACCTTAGATATGTCATTAACGTTATATGCCCATACACATGCGTGCTGTGACAGTATATCAACATATACTATCCCCTGCTATGGCACATCCTTGTTGGACATACCCTACCACTGACGGCGGGTTGTATGGAATTGTTCTGTTTAATGCCCTCATGTAGCATCCCTTGTGGTGTCTGTGCTGTGTACCTTGTGTCCCACTGCTGGACGCACAGTTTTTACAAGCGTTAGTATGCTCAGCAGGACATCACTACATAAATACCTTTCCCCACTTTATGCATTGCGGACACATTTAATTAATGCAAACCAGGCTATACATACAGTAAAACTAATTAATACAGATCATGCTATACATAACCTTACATATTGGGTGTTCTACATACCTTGTTATCGTTACGGCATTTTGTTTCTATCTCTCTCACAGTGTTTCAACTGGTATTCAGTATGAGCATACGGTTTGAATGTCTGCCAACTCATCCTTATATACGTCGATACCTGTAACATGTGGATTCATCCCGCCAATTGGTGTTCCTGAGTGACTAATTACTTGTATATCAGCTGTGCAGCTACTCCATTCACCAATTACGTGGAAACAGTGGGGTATAATTGAATTCACCACTTGGGTGTTGCCTATTTGCCCTACCTTCGGGGAGACGGTCTGTATTGTGTTTTGTTATGTGTAATTGCAACTGCTATGCATGGAGGCAAGTATACTTTGGATTCATGTCCCCCGTGGATTGTGTGTGACAGGTAGAGTATTTGGTTCAACATGTGGGTGTACCTGTCATCCCAACGTCTGATAACGGAGTATTGCACACAAAACCTGTAACATGGCTGTTTGTTCCATTATACAACGCCTGCAATTTTGCATGACGCCTTTAATTGTGTCTCTCACATGGTATGTTGAGGGTTCTGCAGTTGTAATTGACTGACGGGATGTTTGTGCTGCTATTACAGTCTGTATTGCTTTAGTTTCTAGTGTGGGGGATGTCGGTGGGTGTACATAGCATATACAAGTTTGTGGGCCTTGCATTTCTACATAATCCGTATATATGTGTGTGGGCTCCATCCCTAATTAGAGAGCTAACAGTTAGTAGACTTATGTTACGGGATTGTACATTGGGCCGTTGTTAATTGGTTTCTATATAATCTGCAGGTGAGCTTACTACTTGTATACCTCTGTAATTGCAGCGATATATCAAGGGATATGTGTAAGTGACAGCTATCCCTTGTATTTCTGTCCCAGATATTTGCAGTCATTGAAGTTGTGTTGGTAAAAGAGCCTGTTTGCCATGGGTTGCCACCTTTTCATATGGTCATTGTTGGACACTTGCGGGACACACAGCGGTGTTTACAGGCCAACACGTAGCCACGGTTAGTACACAGGTTAGCACATACTTTTATCCTCAATACATACCTATTGTTGTGGGACTTTGGCTACTTATCATATTGCATGTGACATTTACGTTTCTTACATACAGGCATAACTATTAAATACGACTATTACATTATATATGGGACATATTTATGTCCTACCAGCTCAGACATTTGCCCTTTGTACTGTTTTATGTCAGGACACACCTGCCCATGGTGGGGCTGTCCCTCCTACTGTGGGACAGGTGGTAAACGTATGCCTACGGCTAGCTATACCCACACCTACCGTACTGATCTGCCTCTGACTTGGCACTAACAAACACATGTTGCGGACACACACACACATTACAGTCACACAGAGATGCACACGGCACCCTCAATGCACACTTACACAGATTATGGCACTCACAAACACAGTTGAACACAGTACCTACGTGGACCGCAACACCGGCAGCAGTGACTAAATGTTCCTTCATATCATCATACTATTACTCGCGGCTGTACTGTTCCGGTACTGTGTTCTATCGGTTTTTCAGCCTCGTGGTTACGCATGTCAGTATGTTACACATTCCATGGTTGGCAGTATCCTATTTATTTGTACCTCCAAGGTGTTATGAATGTCGTTGAACTATCTATTATATTTGCAGATATTGCTGAATCCATCTATATCACCATATATCACTCTATTGCCATTTCTATCTGTATTATATATATGCATATGTGTACATATATATATATATATATATATGCATATGTGTACATATATATATATATATATATATATATATATATATATATATATATATATATATATATATATAAATATATATATATATATATATATATATATATATATATATATATCTATATCTATATATATATATATATATATATATATATATATATATATATATATATATCTATATATATATATATATATATATATATCTGGTGGGGAACGTGACAGGCATACAGCACCACCATATGCTGTAAGTATCATGTAATGTTCAGGTGTTGGCATTCCGTGTTCCACTAGCTGTTGTGTTTACAATGTTTGAGGGCTGCCTATGTAGGAGTCACACATTGGGCCACCTATACATTACAATTTACAGGTGGTCATGTTTGTGTGCCATCCATTTTACTGTGTGTGCAGGTGGAGAGGTGTCAGTCCGTAGGGGTCTACACTGTCAGAGTATGTGCTATACGTTCCCTCTTTGCCAAGGTGTAGGCATATTGGGCATGCCTCTGTCTGCCTACTGGGGCTGGCACAGTGTGTTCATGGTCTGAATCCCTCTGTGCCTGTAATGGCCTTGGCAATTGTGGTGGGCTATGAGGGCCTTCACCATTTTGTCCCTGCTGCAGGATCATATTATGTAGCATGGCACATACTATGATGATGTGGTACACGTGCCTGGAGAGTACTGCAAGGCTCCACCAGATGTATCCAAGCACCAGAACCGTGATTTCAGCATCCCAAACACATGCTCTATGATGATTCTGGTTTGTGCGTGTGCCTCATTATGGCGTTCTTGCATGGGTGTGTGTGCATTTTTGATGGGAGTCATCATCCACGGCTCCAGTGCATAGCCAGCATCTCCCACAAGATGGCCATGTGGGATGTCCACCCTGACAAATACCTGATACAGCTGTGAGGCATGCCAGATATGGGAGTCATGGTAGCATTCAGGGCTGCCAGCACACACATCCGTGATAATGCCCTGGGCATTGCACATGACCTGGCAGTTGATGGAGTGCAATCCCTTGCAGTTTATGTAGCGCCTACCATGCTCACTGGGTGGTGACTTGATTTGTATGTGCGTGCAGTCTATCGCACCCAGTACCTCTGGGTAGTGTGCCACATGGTGGAAGTGGCACATATTGCTGGCCAACTCCTCCTGAGTTCGGGGGAAGTATATCTGCTCATTGGCATGTGGTAACATGGCATCCAGGAACTGGTGTAGTACCCTGGATGCTGATGCCTGTGAAATACCCATTATATCTCCAGTTGGCCTTTGAAAGGTACCTGTGGCCAGTATTCGCAGGCTTACACATACCTTTGTGTCCACTAGGATGGGTTCCCCTCTGTTGTTTCTGGTTCTCAGGCGTGGCCGGCACAGCTCCACTATTTGCTGTAAGATGTCCCTGTCCACCCTGTAACGCTCTACTATCTCCAGGTCATGTAGCCCCTGGTAAGTTACTCTTGGTCTGAACACTCTCCTTCTCCTCCGAGGCCTGCGGTGATTGTCGGCATCATCCTCCACAACACCGTCAGTCTCTAACACATGCTGATGAATCACAGCTATGGCAGCTCCCAACATGTACATTTTAAAAGTTCCCCGTGTGTTTACACCTATGGTGCAGTGTTTGGGAATACACAGGTGTGTGTTGGGTGCTTTCACACTTTATACTATTGTGCTGTGAACACCGATGATGTCATAGGGTTTGTATGTACGATCGTAGCTACAGGGTATCTTATGTGTTTTACTGCCGGAACTACTATTGTGGTGCCTTTGGTGTTGAATTACATTTGCCTGCCGTGGATTACCTCTTGACCTTCCCTTTACATTTCTGCACATTGCACCTACCATTTTCTGGCGTGCATCCTGCAGCCTACTTTCATTTGTACTTTCCTGGACCTGGCGTATCTTGCGTTATGTGTGCTACTGCCGGTCTGCTGTCAGTTTGCTTTGCTCTGCTGTGTCAGGTCTCCTATCTTTGCAATCCAATACCTCCCCTCCTTTCTTTGCATTCCAATGCCTCCCATATCCTGTTTTGCAGGTTTCTGCAAGCAGACTTGTCAGCTGCCGTCGATTGGCCATCGTGGGTTGATTGGTGTTGATTGCTCATTAGTACTCCAATTACCCCACTTCAGCATTTCCTTCTTTTCTTCCCCTGACCTTCCTGTTTGTGCTATTGTTTGCAGCGCGTGCGTCCGATTACTGGGTTTCGGGCACATTTTCATCCCCGTACACATGCGCTTTTGGGCACCATGTGTGCTCTCAGCTAAACGATTCTATACCTTCCTCCCCACCCCTGTCCTGTAGCTTTGCTTAGCAACGGACAGGCCAGATTTGCATTGCTCCAATGTGCTTACTGCTACGGTGGCACACCCCTCTGCTGATGTCGTGTATCTCCTCTGAGCCACTCCTCGGTGTTATACCGCTGCGCCGTATGGTACAACCTTCATCCGGCGGGACATTTGTGATTCAGTATTATCTGCCTCATTTGCATGGCATTGACTACTAATTCATAGTTACTGCGCTGAACACTATCGCTGGCCCTTAGCAACCCTTGCACCTTGGTTGTGGTGTTCCATGCCTACCATTGTGTATTATGCTGTAAACCTGATTTCTATTACGTTGTGATTTTATGACATTTTTATATTATTTCTTTATGTTACAGCTTCTGCACACATGCCCTGCGGTTGTGCTGTGCGTTACTGTGGACATGACATTAAACATTGTTATTTATGTGTTGTGCATCTTTTCTTATGCCATTGGCTGTGTATTTCGCCATCGGCATATGTTAACGTTGTGATACCTGGGTCTGGCCCTCGTCCATAGCTCCGATGTTCTGTTTGGGAAAATGTAAACCGTGTTTATTGGTTTACATTTCCGTGGGCTTACGCTATGCCTGCACCACTTCATGAATCACTATATGCCTTCATTTGCATGGTGCGACACTGCACATGGGGTGATTAGCATACCTAAGCCGGGGGCTGTGCAGTTCTGGCTTACACCGGTAGTGCATGTGGAATTGGATCGTACCTGAATTGCTCGACGGCCATATTTGGCATCATACCTTCTACGCTATGCCTGCGCCTGGCGCAAGCTTCATGAATCCCGGGGCTTATTTATATATATATATATATATATATATATATATATATATATATATATATATATATATATATATATTTTTTGGGATCCGTTTATGATCTCAAAATACTGAAATGTCGAATTTCAGTATCTCGAGACTATAAACCCGAATGTTTAAAATAGCGAAAGTTCATAATTGCGAATTCGAATATCTCAAATTTGCTGTTATGGCCTTACACTTAGTGATGTCCGGGATTGTGTGCTTATGGTGTGTGGTGCTGTGTGTGGATCTAGGTGTTTTGTCAGGTAAGTGAGTGTTTTGTAAGGGATTTGAGTGGGGGGGTTAAAGTGTGTTTGAGTGTGCTGATATGTTTGATGTGTGTGTGAGGGACTGGAGAATGTGGGTGTGTTTGCTTTTGATTCCTGTTTGTGCGATCTTGGAGTTAGTATATATAAGTAGGGGGTGTGTAGGGGGTGCAGCCCCCCACATGGGGGGTGCCCCCTGCTTATGTGTGTATGAGTTGTGTATGTGTGTAGTTTTTGTTTATGTTGTGATATGTATGTTGTGGTGTATGTATGGTGTAGTGTATATGGTTTGTTCGATATTTTGAATTTTGCAGTTTTGGGCTCGGGTTTTTGTAGTTTCGGTGTTTTGTGGATTCAGTTTCATAGTCTCGAAAAACTGAAATTCGATGTTTCAGTATTTCGAGATTATGAAGTGAATCCATATATTTATATGTATATATGTGTGTGTGTGTGTGTGTGTGTGTATGTATGTATGTGTGTGTGTGTGTGTGTGTGTGTGTGTGTGTGTGTGTGTGTGTGTGTGTGTGTGTGTGTGTGTATACATATATATATATATATATATATATATATATATATATATATGCATGCACACACACACATGCACACACAAATGGATGAGACAATGCAAAACCATGATGATTTATGTTCTCTGTCTTATACATGTGGTAGATATATGGAAGTGAGATAGCACACTACTTGTCAGTTTTATGCTGTACAGTGAGATGGCAGAAGACAGGTTAATTCTGCCAGGAAGTCATATAATGGAATGGTGGAAAATGGGAAGGTACAGGCTGCATGGCTGTTTTAGAGAAGTAATGTTTTTATATGCATAATTGCAAGAAAACAATTTGTGTAGGTAGATGGAGACACAAAGAGCTGATAGTGATAGGAATAGTAAAGCATTAATTACAAGAAAAAGGAGCTGTATCAGTAGTAGGAGGATGGTGAAGTTTTAAGGATCTGACATTTTTAAGAAAGGAGTTATGTAAAGTGTGAGGTGAATGTAGGTCAAATGATATATGAGATGGTTCATTTAAAAGAAGGCTGAGTAGTACTTAGCAAAGTCCTGATCCCAGCATGAGTCAACAAATTACTGCCTGCACCCAGAAATCAATGTGAGGGCTGGCTCACTAGCATAGAAGCTGCATCTCTGACAGTTCTTCCTGTGACCAGGGTCTGTCCCGTGAGACTCTACACAGACAGTGGACAGTGATCAATAGAATAGGATCGAATGACCAAAGGTAACCTGCTCTATCTCAGGAGATGGTGTGGGTCACTATCATCACAGACCTGACTCCAGATGGAGTATAGGGCACAGCCACTGCAGATTTGACCTCAGATGGAGTCTGCCTCACAATCACTGCAGATCTGATCCCAGCTGGAATCTAGATCACAATCACTGGTCACAGTCACTGCAGATCTGTCCCCAGATGGAGTCTGGATCACAGTCACTGCAGATCTGGCCACAGCTGGAGTCTGTGGCACAACCACCGTAGATCTGACTCAAATGGAATTATGCAGTATAGCAACTTGCAGGGAGCAAAATCTACTTGTTCATTCCAGGACAGTAAAGTGTGCATGAGCCCAGTTACATATGCAGCATTTCACAAATTCTGCTATGGGGACATAAATGTAATTTCTTGTTATGAATGAGACACAGAAGACGAAGAAGAAGACACTTCTACATGTCAGTCATAGGAACCAATGATAGGTCTTGGGATGCAATGTGGGACCAGAATTACAGGGTCACCAAGAGAGGAGCAAATAGAGATTGATATGTGAAACGTATAGCAAGTATTAGAAGACGAAGGATGGAAAAGCAGAATAAAGGTCCTAAGGAAGAAGTGGATATATGCAAACCATACCTCTCAACTTCTTAGCACAATAAATCTAGACCAAGCTTAAAATAACAGGGGACAAAGGTCCAAAAATAGGAACAGATTTTAAATATTGCTCTTACAAACTTAGAAAGTTGCTAGAATAACAGGATTTGTGTTAACGTGCATTTTCTGGAGTATGTGAAGGCTGAAACTCAAATGTATGTCATTATTTAGTGATGTCAATCATCAGAGGTTTGTCAGAAAGCCACAAATTTTATGAGGAACAGACAAAATGAGTGAGGCAAAAGTCTGAACATTCATCAAAAATCTTGACACTTGAGCGGTATGATGCAAGCAAACAAATTAAACATCCATACTTTTTGAAGTGGGATTTGTTTTGGGAGGAAGTGTAGTTTGGTGGGAGAAGTGACTGAAGAGATAGCATTCTACAGGTCTCAGAGTTAAACACAAGAGGAACAACATCAAGGAAGACAGAAAAGGCCAATTGTAGCAGAGATGGGTAAGCAGAAGTTCAGGCTTGAATAGACTAGTAAAATTAGAGCAGACATAAAGCTTAGGGTGAAAAAAGGGTGGACAGATGTACAAAACTGAATGGAGGCTGGAGTGAGTAGGTAGAGGTAAACAATTGCAAAAGACCCAGGAATGGGAGACATTTAAATAGTATAAACAAAGAAAAATTGTAATATACTCAAAGCAGTGGCCTCTGCTTGTCAGGAAAGTAAGGAATGCATTCTGACTAACCTCATTAACTTTTCAGGTAATAGGTTCATAGGTAGGTACTAGGCTATCAGCCCTAGGTCCTATACAAGCCTAGCCATAACAATTCCCTGGCTATTGCTTTCCAAAAATATTTACTTTCCTGGACCCCTATCTAGCAGGGCTACTGATGTTATCCCCAGAGTGAATTTTCTATCTCCCATCCAATCGTCAAGGTTCCTCTTGAAGAGGGCCATTGAGGGGCTCTGCTTGACATGTATGGGCAGCCTATTGCAGAGCATAGGGAGTCTCTGGGTCAGGAACCTATCCCTCCAGCATGTTCTATTCATTGTGATGACAAGGTTAAGATCCCTGGAGAGTATGGCTCAGAGAGACTGGGATTTCTTTAAGTGCAGCATGTCCAACAACTCTGGGTTTGACATGGCCTTGTATGTTAGGCAGAGATCACCTCTGAGAAGGTGATATGCAACAGAATACAGCTGGAGTTTCTTTAGATGGTCAGCATAAGGTATCTGCTTTAGGCCTGTGATTCTTTTTGTGAGGTATTTCTGTGGCCTATCTAGTTGTTGCAGATGTCTTGTGAGGTACCTACCAAATGGGGCATTGTATTCTATAATGGGTCTAATTAGGGATGAGTACAGAAGGACAATGACCTCCTTTTTTCTGGATGAAAAGCCCTTAGTGATGAGATGTGCCATGTAGAAGGATTTTCTAACTGTTGTGGCTATGTGGTTATCAAAGGTGAGACCACTGTCCACCTGTGTCCCTAGGTCTCTTATCACAGTTTCAGTGTTTAGTGTACTGCCACCAATGTGGTAGTTCACAGGTACATGTTTTTTCCCAAAGGGCACAGCTATACATTTTTTGGCATTTAGCTTGAGCCCATGTCTCTGGCACCAGACATCTGTTTCTGTAAGGCCCTTTTGTAGTATATCCACATAATTTGGGGATTCAATAATGGCTCCCAGCTTGCAGTCATCTGCAAACTTTGTAAGCCAGAGTCCTTTAGTGCTGGCCTGTACTTCAGAGAAGTAGATGCCAAACAAGAGTTGTCCCAGGACAGAACCCTGCGGTACACCACTTGTCACTTGTCTGAAGCTGGATTTGGAGTCGTCTACCTTTACAGTGTATGGTCTGTCAGTAAGCCAGTTTGCAACCCATCGAGTGATGTAAGGATTAATGCCCAGCTTATTAAGTTTATCTATGATTCCAGAGTGAGAGATAGTGTCAAAAGCCTTGGAGAGGTCCAAGTAGGCTGTGTGAACCACCTTACCCTCGTCCATGGCTCTGGAGACTGATTCAAAGAAGGTGATCAGGTTCAGGAGGCAAGATCGGCCCTTCACAAACCCAAACTGGGTGGGGTCCAGTGTTTGAAGGTTGCCAATGTCTTTGTTTATATGTTCCATGATAATATGTTCCATGGCCTTGCAGATCAGGCTCATCAGACTGATGGGACAGTAATTTCCGGAATCCAAAGTGGATCCCCCCTTGTGGAGTGGGATGTCTGTAGCTGTGCACCACTCTGTGGGCACGAAGCCTGAGGTGAGGTTATGATTAAACATGACACATAGGTGAGGTGCCAGTTCATTTTGTAGTTCATGCAGTACACAGCCCGGGATGTCATCTGGCCACATGGATGCTGTATTCTTGGCTTTGGAGAGTGCATTTTTTACCTGAGAGGTCGTGAGTACCGGAATTTGGCATTCTTTTGGTATTAAAATAAGCCCTTTAGGGGGTGAGAGGGGGTGAAGTTGGCACTGAATCTATCTGCCAGGATATTAGCAATATCCTTGGGATCAGTATATCTAGTGACATTCTGCTGTAGCTCAGAGCAGATCTGAGTATTCTTGACATAGCTATAGAATGCCTTGTGGTCGTCTTTGGAATATTTGGCAATTTTGTTTTCATAACTAGCTTTGGAGGATTTTATGAGGGATTTTAGCTTTCTACTGAGGCTGGTGAGGGAGTTTTTTGAATCCTGGGTTCTTCCTCTTTCTTGCAACAGTTTCTTCCTTCTGTTGTACAGCTTGTTTATGGCAGGAGACCACCACATTGGCTTCCTTTTTTCAGAGGACAGCATCTTGGTTCTACTTGGAATGGCTTGGTCCACACATGAGTGAATGTGCTCATACAGCACCTTAGTGTAGGATGCAGCAGTTGAACGTCCAGTTCCCATCTGCATGGGTGTCATGAAGTTTGTTACTTCTGACTTGAGAAGCATGAAGTTGGCTTTGGAGAAGTTTTTTACAGAGGTTTCCTTAAAGGGGGGTGGGGGTGGGGGTGGTATGTGGATGTCAAGGGTGATTAGCTTATGGTCTGATCTGACCAACGAGGGGGTGACTACTGGTGTGGAGCATTGATCTCCCATGTTGGTAATGACCAGGTCTAGAATGTTGGTACCCCTGGTGGGACTATGAATTAGTTGCTCAAGGGCATTGGAATTTATGAATTCCAAGAACCGTTGAGCAAAGGTGTTGGTACAGGAGTAATTATAGCAGATAGACTCCCTCTCCATGTCAAGCATAGTACCTTTCTAGCCCTCTTTAAGAGGAACCTGGATGACTTGATGGGAAACAGAAAATACACCTCTGGGATCCCACCTGCATCCCTGCTGGACAGGGGGAACAGGTGCTGAATTTGTGGGAACGTGCAAAATTTTTGGCTAAGCTTATAAGAGCATCCGGGCCAATAGCCTAGTATCATCTTATGAACCTATGAACCTATGAACCTATGAACCTATGACAGTCTAATGTCAGACATTCTCGAATGACTGTCATTTTACCAGAACATCAAACATTTTATGTAGGACAGGGTAAAATATGAGGCAAAATCAGGGATGCCCTGCAAAAACAGGGAAAGTTGAGAGCTATGACAGTCTCAAATAATTTGAAAGGTTCAGTTCATGCAGGAAGACAGCATTATATAGTTTAATGCAAGCATTATATTTTTGTCAGTTTTACAGGAACTGAAGCTACTTGGTATAGTTAAAATAAGGCAATTGCAGATAGCACAATTACTGTATATAATTACAATAGTACACACTTCTATAGTTACATTAAATCAAGGGAATATTACAAGAGACAGGAAAAGCACATATCATATTACCTTACATATATTACATCTGTATCAAAGTAGAAAAAAATACAATTTTGTATATCTGTCTGCCCTTCTGTTAGATCTGTGCTTCTGCCCACCCTACTCAGTTCACCTCTCCATCATCTTCTACCACCTGTCCCTTGCCTTAGTGAAACATTTTGTAGACGTACAGTCCACCAGCTGCTGTTGTAGTATGTTCTATTCATACACCATTCTTTCCGAGAAACAGTATTTCTTTATGTCCAGGCTAAGTATGGTATCTTGTCTTGTAGGTTCATAGGTTCATAGGTAGGTACTAGGCTATCGGCCTTGGGGCCTATACAAGCCCAGCCAAAAAGGTACCCTGGCTTTTGCCACCCAAGAAAATGATTTTCCTGTGCCACTGTCGAGCAGAGCCACGAGGTGATCCTTAAATCATTTCACCACTCTTGACTGACTTGCAGCTGTTTGAGGACAAGCCATTTTCTTCCACTATTTTCTGTACCTGGCATACACTTTCCTTTACCATCAGAGACACTTTGGAAATTACATAATCTAATGATAAGATGTATAGCTTCTTGAATGATATAAATGAATGCTTTTACTAAGAAATCTGTTTTTATAGGTTCATAGGTTCATAGAATGATACTAGGCTATTGGCCTGGAGGCCCTTATAAGCCTAGCCAAGAATTTCACCCATGTTCCCTCAAAGTCAGCACCTATTTCCCCTGTCCAGCAGGGACACAGGTGGGATCCCGGGGGTATATTTTTCGTTTCCCCTCCAGTCGTCCAGGGTCCTCTTAAAGAAGGCTAGAGAGGTACTCTGCTTGACATGGAGAGGGAGTCTATTCCACACATGGAGGAGTCTTTGAGAACTAAATCTATCCCGCCAACAAGTTCTATTAATGTCACAGACCAGGTTAAGTCCATGCGTGTGGGTTGTGCAAGTGGAGTTTGTCTTATGAATATGAAGCAACTCCATCAAGGCTGGGTCTGAAATGGCCTTGTATGCCAGACACAGGTCACCTCTGAGCAGTCTGTATGAGACTGAGTAGAGGGACAGGGCTTTTAGCCTACCTGTATAGGATAGGTGTTTGAGACCCTGGATTTTCCTGGTCAGGAACCTCTGTGGTCTCTCCAACTGCTGCATGTGCTTGGCAAGGTACATGCCAAAGGGGGCATTGTACTCAATAATGGGTCTGATAAGGGAGGAGTACAGGGATGTTATGACCTCCTTGATCTTGGATGAAATACCCTTATTTATGAGGTGGGCCATGTAGAAAGTCTTCTGTACAACAAAGGCAATGTGGTGGTCAAAAGTCGGGTTGCTATCAACCTGGGTGCCCAAGTCCCTCACAACTGATTGCATGCTTAGTACATTGTTATTAATGTGATAATTAGTGGGAATGACATTTTTCCCAAAGGGGATAATGATACATTTCTTGGCATTCAGTTTGAGGCCATGCATCTGGCATGAGTCATTACTTTGGGTAAGGCCCTCCTGGAGGATGTTCACATCACTAGGGGGAATTTAAGACAGCACCCAGCTTGCAGTCATCTGCAAACTTGGTCAGCCACAGACCGTTAGTTTTGGCTTGCACCTCAGAAAAGTATATCCCAAATAGTAGAGGCCCCAAGACCAATCCTTGGGGTACACTGCTTGTTATGGGTCTACTACTAGAGGTGGCTTCCCCTACTTTGACTGAGTGGGTTCTATCAGTGAGCCAGTTAGCTACCCATTTGGTAACATATGGGTTAATGCCTATCCGGGAGAGTTTATCTATTAGGGAATAGTGTCAAAGGCTTTGGCTAGGTCAAGGTAGGTGGTGTGCTCTGTCTTCCCCTCATCCATGGCTTTGGTGACTGTTTCGAAGAAGATGACCAAGTTTAACAGGCATGATCTCCCTTTGACAAAACCAAATTGTGTGGGGTCAAGCTTTTGGAGGTTGCCAATGTCCTTGTTTATAAGGTCCATGATAATGCATTCCATGGCCTTGCAGATCAGGCTAGTTAGGCTGATGGGCCTATAATTGCTGGGGTAAGTGGACGCTCCACCTTTGTGTAGAGGGATGACATTGGCTGTCCTCCATTCATCTGGGATGAAGCCGGTGCTCAGGCTTTGGTTGAATAGGGTTTCTAATGGAGCTGAGAGCTCATGCCTAAGTTAATGTAGGATATAGCCAGGGATGTTATCGGGTCCCATGGAGACTGCATTTTTTTGTCTTTGAGAGGGCATTAAGGACCTGCTACCTGATGGGGGGGGGGGCAGGTGCTGGGGATGTCTGTATTTACTGATGGGGGGACAGGTGGTGAAGTTTTAACTGAACCTGTCTTCCAGCAGGTTGGCTATATCTATCGCATTTGTGTATGTGGTGTTATTGACCACCAGTTCAGAGCAGATTTGGGAGTTATCTTTGAGATTGCAGACATTTGCAAAGAAGGCCTTGTGACTGTCCTTGGTCGATGTGGCCAATTTGGACTTGAAGTTAGCCTTAGAGGATTTCACCAGTGAACTTATTTGCTTGTTCAGACAAAGGAGAGATTGCTTCCAACTTGGCACCTGCTCCTTCTTGGCCCTGGACAGCAATTTTTTCCTTTTATTATAGAGTTTTTATTGCTGCTGTCCACCAGACAGGTTTATTTTTCCTTGAGGAAGATGATTTGATCCTGTCAGGTATTGCAGATTCCATACAGCTACGTAGGTGCTCATATAGTTTTTTGGTGTAGGCTTGGACATTAGTGCTAGTTCCAACTGAAGGGATGGTGGCTGTGAAGCTGCTTATACTTGCTCTGATGAGATTGTAGTCAGCTTTGGAAAAGTTTTTTTCATTTGATACTGACAGGGGGGAGGGGGTCAGGGGAGATGGTGACTTCAAAAGTGATTGCTTTATGGTCGGATCTTACCAAGGAGGATGACACTGTAGGAGTACTACAGTGGATACTCTTGTTGGTTAGGACCAGGTCCAGGATTTTTTCACCTCTCATAGGGGTGTTGACCAGCTGATCCAATGCATTGGCATTGATGAAGTCGAGGAATCTCTAGGCATTCATGTTTGGGCTAGAATAGGTTTTCCACTCTATGGTTGGGTAGTTAAAGTCACCCAGGATCAGGGTAAAGGGTTGAAACTTGATGGATTCAAGTAAGTCTAGATAGGTGGAGTGGCCATCCTAAGTCACTTATGACTCTATAGTTGTATTTTTTGCTACTTGTAGTTTAATTTAGCATGTAATTCACCCCACAAGTAATGAATAATGGATGCCAAACTTTGTTAGATTCTCTGATGTTGCAGTGACTAGTGAATTATACTTTATTATATTTACTGCAATTTGTCAGTTGTCCCATTTCATGGCTCAAAATCTGTCCTCCAGATCAGTCCACCTGTCCACCTACTAAGTTAATTAATGAATAAATAAATAATGTTTGACTTTTTGCTTTATTTACAAAGATGTCTTAGTTTATGTTCATCTTTATCTATCTAGGTATTACACTTGTGCACATGCGCGCACACACTCACACACACACACACACACACACACACACACACACACACACACACACACACACACACACACAAATGCACACACATGCACACACAGCATCTTTTTGGTACTAGATGATGTAATGACTGGACTAGTACTTAATTCTTAACCTTTACCTCCTTAGCTCCTGCGGTGAGGATGGAAGTGACAGTACTACAGGTCAGTGGTATGATCCCAGCCATTGTGGGATTCTCACTGCAGGCATTTTGTTTGTGGTCAGATAAATGGAGGATATCAACCACAGCTGACAGTGTTATCACATCGACTGCAATTTACGAAGGCCTTTGGAAGTACTGCGCAGCCACTGCCTCCGGAATGGCGCAATGCAAGAGATACACGTCCTTACTGGCTTTGAACGGTATGTTTAAGAAATGATATTTGAACAATCGCATGACTGTTGTTGGTCCATTATCATACAGTGATGTGCAATTAATGTCCAAAAAAGTGTAACTACCAACTGGACAAGATGGTCAATATAGCCATGATAAATTGAGAATTATTCCAAAGTTTGGTAGCTGTACTTAAATACAGATTGGTGCAGCTACCAAAACAGAACTAAATGTCTTTAATTTTTTTTTCTATGCTGCTAATCAGCAAAATTCATAAAACAGTTTTTTATTTAAAAATCCCCTTCAGAATAAATACATTTACTATGTAATCATTCACCTTCGATTCCTCACTAAAATCAAAACAGGCTTAGCCTGTGCAGTAAACAACAAAGATATCAACACTGTCAGTGTGGCAGGTTCTGCTGTAAACTTAACTTACCTACTATGCAAGCATAGACAGGTACATTGGCTTACAGTTGTGCAGTAAGGGCATAGCATGCAATAGTGATATACATGAGCTTACACCTCTGCGATACAGAGCATAGCATAGCATAGCATAGTCATGTACATGGGCTTACACTTGGATAGTATTTAGCACAGTCACGTACATGGGCTTACACTTTTAAAATACATTGTTAAGCTATCTCAAGATTCACACTAGCAAAGGCAGATGAACAAGAAATGAAGTTTGCGTCTTACAATGTTAGTATTTAAAAAAAAAGGTAAGGCTTTTCTTTTTAAATGAATGCCATTGTGTAATAACAATATATCATGGCAGCTGGCTCCATGAAGCAGAGAAATGAAGTCTGGACTGTGACCTATACATCCTAGGATTGACAACTGACCTCAGCACTGGAGGTGATGATGCTGGAGAGTGGGAGTGTATGGCAGATAATGGCATCCTGAGAGGAGCAAAGTTGTCTGACTTGCAGCAGTGCTGGCACCAAACAGGGGGAGAAAGACAAGAGTACAGCATACAGCATATGGGTCAGGGATGTGCACATGGATCTGCTATGTCACATTCACATTAGCTTTCCCAATGCATATGCAAGAGTGTGCACATGTAGAGGGAAAGGAATAGCAGGCTTTCACATAACTGAGCAAACATTAGCCACTTGGAGTGGGGGATAGGCTAGGAAAAAACAATAAAAAGCTCTGCTTACAATAAATGACAACCACTGAACTAGATCCTTGCCCTCAGCTTTGAAAAACAACTAACCCCTTTTAGAAAGAAGAGACTCCTCCAGAGGATGATGTGGGGTGTTAATGGTACAGTTAGCAGTTTTGAACAATTGAGTCCACACAATAATGATGAACAAAATGGTCCAGGCATCAGCTGTGGGCTTAATGGTTATGAAGCAACAGGAAAAAAACACACATGAGCTCATGGGTAATTGACATTTTACTGACAGTGAGGGAACATCATCCACCACCTTAGGCAAAATATAAATGATCCACTCCCTGACATGATGGATTGTTCAATGTGCCTTCTCTCCTAAGGAATCCTTCTACGTATCTTTGATAGCTGGCCTCACACCTGAGTCTGCTTTTGTATCTCTGCAGGGCCAAGCCGAATGGCTCCTCTACCTGCATCTAGTCAACCCATTGGTTTTGAGGTTGAAGGAGTGAGGGATTCCTTCACAGATGAGAGCCCTATGGCCCACTCATTCCTGCCTGGTAACTTATCCACTCATGGTGAGTGTTGGGTTGCAGGGAGTGTGACAGCTTCATTGGTTCTGTGGGGCTGCCTACCTCATCCCCTAGTGTAGCAATTCCCTGCCCTGTGGTGGCTCTTCTGAGCTCCATTATAGCTGCCATCAGAAGGGTGGACTCAATAGGCATAAATTACACCTGGTAGACACCTAGTGCTTCCATACACACGGAGAGATCCAGAATCTCCTTACCTACCCCAGAATGGGCAGCGGCCATTCACTCACAACCCCCTCTGATAGTTCCTCCTACAGGTGCCCAAACCACTATTCAAACTCACATCACATGTGATATTGTTAGGGGTTTTATCCCTCTACTCCGCACAGTGGCTCAGATATTATAAATGTCAATAATATGTTCAATGGAGCAGTGATAAATTATTGCTTATCATGTGATATAATGAATTGCATTTAATTCTGTCTTGTTTAATGTTTGTTTTCAGAGACTAAAACCACCATGAGGCCTGTGCATCATTAGCTTAATAAGTTCTTAAGCTGTTATTCTCTTATTTGTGTTTGCTGAATTTGCTTTTCTTTGTAAAATTTGTGTTAAATTTAGAACATTAAGAGTAGTAGTAGGCTTCCAGGCAAGTCATCCAGAATTACTGAGGGAAGAAAAAAAGAACATTTTACTCCAACACCATTTTATATATATATATATATATATATATATATATATATATATATATATATATATATATATATATATATATATATATATATATATATATATATATATATATATATACATATATGTCCGCTTCTAAATGTTGAAAGCTCATAATCTTCAAATTGAAAATACTGAAAACAAACTTAAAATACTGAACAGTTACTATATGCCACCAAAAGTACATAGAGAAATAAATAAAAGACAAAGCATATTAGTTTACTCAAACTATTCCCAGGGGTGCAAGCCCCTCTGCACCCCCCACATCCCCTGCTACTTAAATATATCAACTCCAAGATCATACTTTACTACACTAAGATGAGTTATGTTGTGGTATAGCAATTTAAAAGGGAACATGATTAATGTTACAACAGGCACTCATGAAGCACGTAATGGTATGTTTGCCATTTTCTTTTGTGGAGTGCGATCTTGGAGCTTATATATTTAAGTAGCAGGGGTGTGGGGGCTCAGCCCCCCCTGCTAATAGTTGGAGAAGAGTAATATGTTTTCTTATTTGTAAGTGTTGGTGTACTCTGTTTTTTTCAATATTATGAAATTTAGTATTTTGAGTTTTCAGTATTTTGAACTTTCAAGATTTTGGCTTCAGTATTTTGAATTTTAAGATTATGAGCTTTCAAGCTTTAGAAGCTGCCTATATATATATATATATATATATATATATATATATATATATATATATATATATAATATACCAAATCTGAGATTGCCATATCTCAGAGAACAGGGAATATTCCAAGAAATGGGCATTTCAGACTTGGTATGTACAAGTCTGTTTTTTGGCCATCTTGGGATCAACAGTTCAGAGTAATGGTGAGTGTGGAAGAGAGGTGAAGTAGAGAGTACAGGCAGGATGGAGTGGGTGGAGAAGAGTGTCAGGAGTGATTTGTGACAGACGAGTACCAGTAAGAGTGAAAGGGAAAGTCTACAAGAGGGTAGTGAGACCAGCTATGTTATATGGGTTGACAAAAAGGCAGGAGTCAGAGCTTGACGTGGCAGAGTTGAAGATGTTAACATTTGCACTGGGTGTGATGAGGATGGACAGGATTAAGAATAAGTATATTAGAGGGTCAGCCCAGGTTGGAAGGTTTGGAGACAAAGCCAGAGAGGCAAGATTACGTTGGTTTGGACATGTGCTGAGGAGGGATGCAGAGTATATTGGGAAAAAGATGCTAAGGTTGAAGCTGCCAGGTAACAGGAAAAGAAGAAGACCTAAGATAAGGTTTATGGATGTGGTGAGAGAGGACATGCAGGTGGTTGGTGTGACAGAGCAAGATGCAGAGGACAGGAAGAAATGGAAACAGTTGATCTGCTGTGGCGACCCCTAATGGGAGCAGCCGAAAGAAGAAGAAGTCTCTGTATTTCAGGACTTGCTCATCTGGGTCCCTACATCCTTATTAAGACAGCTAGAGCAACATATGAATGAAATGATTATATGACAGGTAGACAAGGTGGGCAATGATGTCCAGATGGATAAAGGATATTATTTAAGAATGTTCTATGCACTATTGAATAGCATAATGGAATATGAAATGTTGCATAAAAAATGTTAGAGAATATAATGAAAAATTGATGGAACTTTAACAGATAAGTCAGTCTTTTAAAAGAAAAAGATGAACAAGGTTGTTCAGAACATGAACATACTGAAATGTCATGATGCTATGTCTTATTCATAAAAACTAGTAGTGCTCCCCAGCCTGCCTGTAATATCAGAAAATGCTTCTTTTCATTGTAAAAGTGGACATTTTTATGTCTTTTTCTGTCTGGAGGAAGAAATTTTATACCGGAGAAAGTCACTGGTCATGTGTTGAACAGGTTAATTGAATAAATGGTTATTATTGAGTTACGGTACACATTAAAATGATTTTTCACCAGTGCATCCTAATGTAATGGCATCACAGCTGTAGATGAAGTATTACATGAGGGAACCAGGCCTATTATGTTCCGTCTCTCCTTCACTTTGGTCTGATGCCCATTGTTTTTTTAAGTCTGGCAATTATTTTTATTTATAGAAGAAAAGGAACAGCGATGTGTGGGATATGCTCATACATATGTTAAATTATGTTTAGCTTTGAAAATATGCTATTTATTTTGAATATTTTCTTATTGCAATGCATCTCAATATGTGTGTTACATCAATGATTTATTTTTATATTAGGACAATATTTTGGATTTAACAGATTATTTGAAAGGCTGGCTTATAACAAAAAGTAACTCTGTATCAAAAACATTTTTTCCACCATATGTTTGATTATATGGATTGTCATATTAGTGAACAAGTCTGTTCGCTAACATTCCTAGATCAGTTATAGTAAAATTTCTATCTTCATTTGATAAAGAGATGATATTAAAATCAGCATGGGAAAAAGCACCTATAAAAGTCAATGATGCAGCAGTGCGCTTTGATAATGATTATTCCACTCTGGTGATATCTAAAAGGACAACCTTCTTGCCACTGATAAGAGAAGTAAAAAAAGCACAAATGAAAACAAATCTTTTATTCCCTGCCAGACTAAACATCTTCTGACCTGATGGTCCTAACATGTTTGAGGATTTAGACACTGCCTTGGCTTATATTAAAAAAACATAAAATAGTGGACGAGATAGAAGAAATAGAATGGGCTAGTGCTTCGGTAAAAAGACTGGCATCTGGCACAACTTGGAAGTCAACAGAAAAACAAAAGAGACTAAAAAATAAATGACTTGCTTTACAGCATTCTGATTATTTTATGTAAACTTCCTTGTTCCCTCAAGTAATCCACAAATAACATAAGATCACCACAAAGCTTCTCAAGTCCTCAAAATATGCAACTTGTTATACTAATAATTTTCTCCCTAAGGAACAAGTAATCTGATACATATTATAGTTGTTGCTTTTCTAATCTCTCTCTGTGAGATCAAAGGTTAGTAATAAGTTATATTCATTTAATTTTACCAAAAAAATTTTCTTTTTTTTCTTTTTAATCTATTCAAAAATACTGCTATGTTTAGTACTGTTTAATTATTACTGCTTAGCATCATAAAACTGAGACAGTCTAAACTCTTTACAACTAACATGCTATGAAGCATAAACAGCTGATTAAACAAAATAATTATAAATGCAGTATTTTATGCCTAGATATAATAATAGATGAATGATTAATATATACACTATTTTATACCTTGATATAGTAGTAGATGAATGATATAGTATATGTTGTTTTTTTTTTTTTTGGGAAACAGTTACATCCTTACAGCTTTGATATGTGCTTATAACATTGTGTAGCTTAGGAGACCCGCAGTGGTGGTTCTGCGGTAGCGTTGTCGCCTCACAGTAAGAGGTTGTCCAGTTCGATTCTCAGCTAGAGCATCTTCTCTGTAGAGACATGCGTGAATGGGTGTGCCTTTGTTGAAGGTTGTGCATCAGGTCTGGCAAATCGGCACATAAAAATCTACTGCCAATCATTAGCAGACCGGAGTTCCACTGTGGCGACCCCTCACCGGGATAAGCAGAAAGACCCAACAACAACATTGTGTAGCTTAGGATATGATATGGGGTTTGTGTGTGTTGTAAATAGACTTATAATGGTTTCCTATGGCATGATATTACTGTGGCTTTGATTCCTAAGGCTTGTGGAATACCTCAAGCTGTCTCTACACTACACAGAGCCTTATTACATTCAAAATGTGTTGTTTTCACTTACTTTCATCAAATTTCCCACTGGAATCTCTCAGGAGACAACTTCAGACACTGGCAACCTCGAGAATAGCGCTCGAGAGCCATTTTCTAACTGTTCAGCAGAGTAGAAGAAAGCAGCCATCATGAACTTTGACCTCTGATTTCACTCATATATGACGTAAATCTGCAAAGTAAACCAGTTCCAGGAAGCAGAACAGTTGCAAATGCGGAAATATGATGAAAACTGACTTTTTAACACAAAAATGTGAGTTTTAATCATTATAATAGCATTCTATCGATATAAATTGTGTTTAGTAAGGCTACAGCACATACTAAAGTATTGTTTTATTGTTTAAACCATATGCTGAAGTTTAGAAATGAGTAGCAGCTGAATTTCGAAGTATATTACTTAGAATGTTCTTAAAGATGCTTTACTCAAATGCAGGACTGCAATTGCTGTTTCAATGCACATACTAGATTATACTTTCGCTTTCTAGCACTGTAGGATAATCTTATACACTGAACTTTTTTAATTCAGAAGTAGAGCTATTTTATACATTTTAAGCTAGTATGTAGTATATACATTATATGTAGCTATTGCATACTGTTTTCTGCATAATGTCATGACTTCCCATTGATTAATACAATGTTTTTACTATTGTGCTTTTGCTTTGATAATTAATTCTCACATCTCAGTTCTATGAACAAGCAGATGATAAATTTATGTATCTTTGTATAGCTGCATATGTTTATATCACTAACATTACTATTTTCATAATAACTGTAATGAATAATTCAATCTGAGTAATATATTGTGTCACAGAAGCATTAGTAAACAGATATTTCTAAGCTCAAGGAAGTTAAGTATAGACAAAGCACCTATAATTATTATATTTTTCTCTCTTCTCCCCTTCCTGGTTGTGTTGCAGTTATTACTAGGTTATTAAATAAAATAGTTATATATAAAGATGCTCTTTTATCTGGTTAAAAATGTTTAATTCTGCTTAATAGTTCGTTAAATTGGTTATGTTCATACACAACTTGATTTATTTACTTTCTTAAGAAAAGGATCTCCTGTTACATTCCAATCCCTTTAAAATGTTTCAAAAGGTGTAAATTACTTTGTAATGTTTCTATTGTTAACAAGCTATTCTAGATATAAATACATATCTTTTACATTAATTGGAATATCTAAGTTGATTTTTATGGTCTATATAAACTGTATTAGTTAAAATCTCTATTTCAAATACCTATATATGTTTATACAAACAAGCCAATGAAAAGTTTTAATGATTTATCATTCTGATTTATAAATTTTTGCTGTTAACTTAAACTATTCTATCTCGTTCTAAAGGTATGATATCAAGAAGTTCTTAATAAAATCTTGACACATATTACAAAGTAAGTGCATAAACTGAATAAGTTCTTTTATAATACATAGAAAAACGGATGAGTTTAACTTTGATTTTGAAAGTTTTAGTATTTATAGACATTAGGTGGTAACTGAAGTTCTGCTGTTATAGTTAGAGAGGTAACTCGAGTAGTTGTAACTACTCGAATTTAGAGTTTATATCTCCAGTCTGGGTGCGAAGTTCAATCCTAACACTATTTTATTTGATTATTGTTATAGTATGATTACAGTTCTGACATCCACATCATATCTTACAATCACATTTTCATTTCTAATATAAATTAAAGACCCACATGTCCATATAGAAACTTCACAAGTCAAAGCCTAGATTTTATTTATTTATTCATTTATTTAACTTATTTATTTGCTGTTGGTTAACCAGGATAGTCCATTGGGCCAGAAGAACCCTTTTTCAATGGAGTCCTGGGGAGAAAAGCTCAAACACAGATTACACAAATATTGCAGAGATTTACATTTCAAACATACAAACAAAACATAACATTACAAAACATAACAAAGTACTGAGGTTACAATCACAAAAGTTAAAAACAAAATTATATATAATTTTTTTTGGAGAGCATTATTCTAGTAGGATTAGGAAGTGAGTAGATAGATGCAGAAGGCTTTCAGGATGATAGGTATTATTAAGAAATTGATTACTAGCTTCAATAAAGAATGTATGAGATGGAAGACTGTAGAAAGTGGAGAGTGATTATGTGGGGTGGGAGCAGGAGCATTCCCATGAGGATGTTAGGTGGGAGTGGAGTGATTTTTTAAAGGTAGGGAAGCTAGTGATGGTACGAATGGAGAGAGGGAGGGAGTTCCATAGGCGTGCTAGGGAAAAGGATAGGAAGTTTTGTCCTGGGGACGAAGGGGTCTGTAGACTTCTATTAGGTTTTGATTAGTAAATGTGAGAAGTCTTTGTGTGTGGTGAATTTTAAAGGCAGTGGACAGGGAGCGACAGAGGGATGGCTGAAAAATGAGTTTGTGAGCATAGGTGAGCTGAGTATAGGAGAGGTAGATTAATTTAACATCTCTAAGAGGGAATAGATTACTAATCCATATAAAAAAATGATAAACTAAACATATTTTACCTTACACTATACATGTCAAATGGTAACCTTAAGAAGGATCCCGCTAAACATTAATGGGTTAAACAACCCATGTAAGAGGAGAAGTTTATTCAGATATATTAACCTGCATAGATCTAACCTAATATTTCTTAAAGAAACTCATCTCCTAAAAAAGACATAGATAAACTGGAAGCCAACAAGTACATAACCTTAGTCAGCCCGGAACATACACAGAAAAAAAGAGGGGTAGCTATCCTGTGGAACAAATCTGTACCTATTCCCAAAATTATGAAGACATACAAAGAAGACAAGGGAATGTTCTGCATGGTTATAGTACAGATTAACTGGAAGATTTTTACATTTATCAACATATATTTGATACCAGGCATAGGTATTACCACAGTTAAACAACATTTCAATGAAATAGTACTCCACTCTAAAGGAAACATCATATTAGCAGGTGATTTCAATTGTACTCTACATGATAATGATACTACTACCCTTGGGAAGAGGAAAATTAGAGCTAGCGCAAAACATCTAAAAGACTTTATTAACTTATATCATTTGAATGACATTAATAACCAAGCTGATTCTAAGTCACTACCATATACTTTTTTTCGAATAGACATAAGTCTTACTCTAGCACTAGTTCTGATCTCTAACCAACTTGTAAAAGATTTATCTAAATCTATGGTAATTTCCTGCCCAATATTGGACCATAATTCATTCACTTTTAAACTCACTGTAAATGTAATACATAATATTCAGATTAGAAGAATTCCAGCCTACCTAACTCAACTAAAAGACTTCAAGCAATTTATAAATAAGGAGACACAAAACTTTTTAGAAATAAACACTACACCAGATGTCTCGATTATATATATATGGGATGCTCTGAAATCATATCTATACGAGCAAAGTATAAGATGGTATAATAATAAAAGGAAAACATGAGATAAAGATCTACTAGACATACAAAATAAGCTAGACACTATTAAGCTCAACAACAAAGAATATGTCACAACTAAAAAAGTTATAGAAGAAATAAATAAGTTAAATGAGAAATATAGAGAAATTTTAAATCACAAAATCAAAATAAACCTAGAGAAATATAAATTCCTAACATACTCAATAAATCCCAAATATTTAAATAAACTTAAAAATAAAACAGAAAGAGTTAACAAACAAAATCATATCAAAGAATTTTTTTTCCTTGGGGAGAAAAAAAAATATTTCTAATTTATCAGAAATTGTAGATGAGTTTAAAGATTACTTTCATAAAATTATTAATCACGATAGAGTTAATATGGATCAAAAAGATAAAATAAAGAATTTCATAACCACATACATGGACAAAAAACTTAATAAACAACAGGTTGATTCATTGGATAAGCGCATATCATATACAGACATTATCACTGAAATAAATAAACTCAACTTAAACTAAGCACCAGGTAACGACGGTATAATACCAGAGATTTACAAAATATTCTCTAAAAATGTTCATACATTAATACATAATGTTTTCCTGGCAGCTCATACTGAATCTACTATCCCCCCATCTTGGAAATAACACTTTTATCTCACCAGTTCTGAAATCTAATGAAGATCCAACAAGATGCTCATCATATAGGCCCATCTCACAGCTCAATGTTGACTACAAGGGGTTTATGAACATATTTGCTGACAGATTAAAAACAATTCTTCCAAGCATTATTGACATAGATCAAACAGGCTTTATTATAAATAGAAATACTTTTGACAACATAAGAAGAACCTTAACTCTAATAGATTACGCAAATAAAAATAAGAAGGCTCTGACACTAATAAGCCTTGACATAAACTCAGCCTTTGACTCTGTAAACTGGGACTACTTGTTTATCTTGCTGAGGTGTACAAATTTCTCTGATGCATTTGTAAATCTGATTGAAAATCTATAAAAAGGAGCACTGGCATACATAAAAATTGGCACATATGTCTCTCAAAAGATACCCATATTAAAAGGTACTAAACGGGGGTGTCCACTCTCTCTTTATTATTTACCTTAATAATGGCGCCATGGGCTAATTTAATTAGAAACAACAATGGTATAGAAGGATTTAAAATAAATGAGAATACAGTATCTAAAATTCAGCTTTTTGCTGATGATGTACTAATTACATCGGCAGGAAACAACTCTCCTATACAGTCATTATTTAACACAATGGCAGACTTTAAAAAAATCTCAGGTCTGACAATTAATGAAGAAAAAACAAAGATTTTCTTAATACATTTAGGGAAAATATTCTTAAAAAAGCTTATCATAAATATATACCTACTTCAGATCATATATCTTATCTAGAAATTATCTTAGCAAGAGATATTAAATATATCATTCAACATAACTACAGTAAATGTCTTGAAAGCATACAAACTCTGTTTAAAAGTTGGAATAATACCCTTTTTCTCCATGGAGGAAAGGCTTACAATTATAAAAATGATTATATTTCTGAAGTTACTATATATAATACAATCAATATTACTCCCACCTACCAAGACAATCATTAAAAAATTAAACTCAATAATGTTGAAATTATTCTGGGCAGCTCATAGACCTAGAGTGGCATTAAAGACACACATCAATAATTGGTCCCAAGGAGGTATAGCCTTTTCTGACTTTGATCTATACTCTAGCTACTCTATTATCAAAACTATATCTCTACTAATAGATAATTCATATGTTGCAAAATGGAAAAAATATTGGGAATTAATTGGCATGGAACTAACAAATATACCACTAACACACAAAAATATTGTTATAAATAATCCCATATTATGGATACTCAAAGAATTTTGCACTGTAACCATAACACTGAGACACATATCAAATTATCCAATAAATATTATTGTTACTTTTCATAACTTTATATATAAACACATCAGATATAAGGAATGGATCTTCATTTTATTTCCTATAACATATACACAAGGTATACTCTTATCATTTAACCCTGATAAAACTTTACTTTTCAGGCAGAATAAATTAATGTACTGGCATCAGATGCTGCAGCATAATAAAGTTAAAAACCTAGATTTTTTAATTCAAGAATTTGATTTGGATGAAACTTGTTGGTTAGAGTTCCAGGCTTTCAGACAATATCTCTCTAATAAACTAGATTTAATATCATCAATAACTAAAGAATCTGTCCCAATACTGATAGATTACATGATACTAAACTTACAATAGAAGGTTTCAGATAAAGGTAAACTTTCTCACATACACAAAATTATTAAAGATGAAACCTTCAACTGTCCAGAAAATTACTGGAATTATTTCAACTCCATTAATAGAGAACCACCAAAACAACAAGATAAAAGTGATATACTGGAATCAGCTTCTAAAACAACTTCCTCAATTAAATGGAAACTTTATGCCTGGAAATTCTTACACAGGTCCTTCTACACTCCTGTAATAATGAGCAAAATTAATAAAAAAGATATCATGTAAAAGATATAAATGCTAACTGGGCACATATGTTCCATGATTGTATAAAACTGAAGGAATATTGGACATCAATTAACAATTTTCTACAGGCTCTTTTTACAGATAATTTTACAATATCTAAATCACTAATCCTCTTCAATACACCTACACCCAAATGTGTTAAAAAGGTTAAACTTCCCTTATTATGTCAATTCTAGCAGTGGCTAGAAAGATTATAACTAGAAATTGGATCTCAGATACCCCTCCTTCTTTTAATGAGTTTAAAAAATGTTTTGATAGTCAAATGGAACTAATGACTATTAAATCAACAACTTCTAGGAAAACAACCAGCTATAATATGTGGGATACTTTACAAAGTTTGTAAAAAAAAAGACTTGGAACCGTTATAATGTATTATAGTTATGTTAGATGATGTAATTAATTGTGGATGTCTTTGTAAATACTTTAGTTGTTTTATGAATGTTAAAATTCCTTATCTGTTAACTGCTTGTATAAATTACTATGTTTTACTGATGATATGTTAAAATCAATAAACATGTTTTTAAAAAAAGTTAACTAGATCTAATCTTATCAGTTTCCAATTTCTTCCCCAGAAAGCAGTAGAACGTTCTCTGATGTCGAGGGCACATTTTAGTGTTTTAAAACTTATTATGCAAGAATTAACACTAAGAGTAATAATTTGGGGAATGACAAAATGGCTGAGGGTTTCTTAACTAAAGATATTCATAAAAGATTATCAGTGGAGCAGGTCAAGAAATTAAACAAGGTTATTACTTTAGCAGAAATTTGTGATAAAAAAACCAAAAAAACAAACAATAACAAAGCCCATAGGAATGATGACATTATTTCTTAGTTATGTAAATTGTAACCTCAAGAGGCCATATCTTTATTACATAGAGTATTTATGGATGTTAAAAATACCTTGCTTATCCCCCTTCAATGAAATGCACATTGATTTTCCTCCTCTGAAACATGGTAGCAAATCTCCCTGTTCCTTTTTAGGCTCATACTATTGTTAAATGTTCATTATAAATGTTTTATGGCCTGCCTGTTGAAATGTTGACACTCAAAATTCTGAGTGTTAACAAATGAAAAAAAAGACAGGGGACAAAGAAGAAAAGTGAATCTCAAAAATTGATCTTCTCCTTTAAACTTCTTTTGCAGGGAGGGGTAAGCCTTTCATCCCCCATGTGGAGTGTAAGCCCCCCATACCTCCTGAACTTATACATACCAACTCTAAGATCACCAGACCTCTGAGAAAAAGGAATAGTCAGAAAAATGGCATCTCAAACTTAGCATATGTAGATCCATTCTTTAATCCATTAGATTGATGAGACAGCTGAAACTAAAAAAAAATGCTCCCATAGGGTATGGTTATCAGAGCAATAAACATCTATGTTCAGCTCTTAATTGCCTGCTTGTGAATACAGTTAACGTGTTGAGAATATGTTCGCAATTTCTTTTCCGACCCATGTCTCTTTTCATTGTCCATGTCCTATCTTACATTCCAACCTCATCCTTCCCTATTGACCTAATGTTTCATGTCCTCACACAGCTTATCTGCCTCCATCTTTTTAACATTTTCTACAAATATACTTCCAGCTAATAGTTTTCCACTGTCTGTCATTCCTTTTTTACCATAACTTCCTCATCTCATTTCCCTCTTTATTTCTTTAGACTTTCCTGCGCCAATACCCACACCACTTGCCTGGTTTTCTCTCCACTGCTCTAACTTTTCCGATTCCAGCTCATGTGTTCCAGATGCCCTAACCTTTCCTAGCCATATCTTCCTAATCCACCTCTTTCCTGTGAAGTAACTCGCCTGGTCTGTAACTATACCCATTTAACTCCACCGCTCCAACTTTGTTTACCTCAAATGCCTTCTCAATTTCTCCACCACTCTAATCACTCCTACATTGGCACTCCACCATCACTTCTCTGCATGGATGTAACCCTTCTTACTGCCCCACATATACCCAATTTGCTCTTCACTAACCAAACTTTTGCCCCCTCCAGTGGTTCCATGCCATCTCTCTCGCTCACTCTCTTTCTTTCTTTTGATCCATCCTTTCCTGCCCAATAATCCCACCCTACAATAAATACTGTCCTAACTTTTCAAACCTAACTCTTCCATCCCATCTCTCTCACCACTGCAGTAATATTTTTAACACCAATTCTTACTCCTTGTCTCTTTCTAGCACCACTACTCTCACTTTTCTTATGTCACATATACAGACCCATCTCTCCATGCCATTTTCTCTCTTATCTTCTTTTTCTCCCCTTTGAATTCTACAACTGCTGCCTACACATGACCATATTAAAGCACTTTTATCACTTACACATTAGTGTTTGTATTATTTATTTATACCTGCATGCTTACATATACATATTTATTTAACTCTGTTAACCAGAAAAGGTCTTTTATACATGGCAATCTGTACGTACATGGAATTTAAAGAACTAGTTTATATGTATGTAATAAACAAGGTGAGGCCATGGGATTCAGAAATAAGATTGCAGTTTTTAAGTTCCCCTCTTTAACAAGTGCACCATAATAGTTATATAAAGGCATATGATTATTGTGCTTTTTCTCTGTATGTTGCCTTGTTTAAATACTGGTTAATGCTTATTAAATTTACTGAGGCTGTGACAAAACTGAATTATGTTAGTACAATATGCTTTTCCTAGAAAACTATGTGAATAGATCCATATAGAAATAAATAAATAATATTTTATAGAGACACAAGAAATTACACCTTGTGAGTGGGTTGTGAACAGACAGCAGACAACTGTTGTATTATCAAGATATGCAGATAGCTTTCACTTATCTGTGAACCCATTCAGATTCAGAATGTGTGTGGATCACCTCTGGCTTGCAGTAAGACCTTTTTTCTACATGACTCATTGTTTTTGACATACTGCATAATGTCAGGCTCCCAGTTTGGATACTCCTACCTTACTTACAGACAGCACAACAGTGAAAGCAGGCTCTCTCCTCTTCACTTACAGATCAATGTTCTGTTAAATATTAACCAAGTGTTAACAAGGAGTCCCCTAACAGTTTCTATTTAGTGCTAGTCACCTCTGGCCTTTGCTCTTGTAGGCTGTGCACTGGAAGTCAGAACTTCAAAGCTTTCCCTAATATTATGTCAGAGCATTCATTCAGTATTGCAATATGGACTGTTATTTAATTCCAGTAAGATAATCTTAAAGTACACTGCAAAAATAATGTTTAGTGTATAACAGAAGAAATTGTCTGTCCTTGAGTAATTCCTTCTGGAAGGTTAATTTTGCAGTCAGTTTTGTAAATTTCCCTCTTGGTCAGGAATTCAGCTTGGCAACTAGTACTACTACTACTACTGCTATAGCTTGAGGCTGGGTCATAAAGTCAAAGTGATGAATTGTTTTGTGTGCTGAAAACACTGAAAGCTACCAGTATTTCAGGGCTGCATTTAATACAGTTTTCAAAGACTCCCGTATTTGCAATTGCTATATATACCAAAGAAACTTTATTTCCTGTGTAATCACTGGGCTTATACGATCTGTGTGAATAACATTTGCTATATATACAATGCAACTACACCATGGGTTATTGCAGAATTCAAATTACTTGTAAAAAGCTTTTAACAGCTTTCTAACTAAATTCAACCCAGTAGTACAATCAGTAGTCAGGTAACCACCTTTTTTCAAAATTTTTTATTAAATGTTAAATGAAACATATTTGCAAACAAACATTTCAGCAACAGCCAAATTAATCATAATAATATTTACTTGCAGATAAGAATTGTAATTTCAACAGTATTTAACAACTACAATTTCTAAATTATCCCAACAAGATCTTGATCTCATTGTTGCTTTTTCTTTTTCACATAAAATAGTGGCTAACTCAAGAAACACTTTAAATAAAGATACAGAATCAGATCTCCATTTTCTAGTAATTGCCTTTCTAGAAATTGCTAATAAGCTCCACAACATGGAATATTTCTTGCTTGCTATTGAACATGAATCAGGAATATTTATAAGTATTAGTGACTGTCATTAACTGACAGTTATAAGTCCACAAACCTTTAAAAATTTGTTAATCTCTTCCCAATACATTACACAATAAATTGCTTAATAAATTAGCTAATAGAAATAAAATAATAAAAAGGAAACATCAAATTAGTGGTATTTAAAATATCTAAACTAAAAGAGAAACTTCATATATTGAGGAAATATAAATATTCAAAAATTAACAAGAAAACTTAAATTAAAAAAAAAAAAAAAAAATATATATATATATATATATATATATATATTATAGATAATAGCTTATTAAAAAATATCTTTATAAGAACATCAATAAAAAACTTGATGATTATCAAAAAGCTATCTTAAACAAACCAATCTTAGAAAAAGAAATTAGAAATTTAATAAAAAATAAAAATAGCAGAGCTCCATGCAAAACCACTTTTAAATCTTCTATAATTTTAATGTTATACAGTAATGAACAGTAAGTCAAAAATTAATAAACTAGTTCAAACTATATACAAAGGAACAGACAACATAAAAGAACTTAGACAAAAAAGAGATATAAAAAGAGAAATATTGTGCTTAGTTCACATCTAGTCTTCCCTTAGTCAGTCCTTATTATATCTTTCACATAAAGTTCATTTATTTAACATAAACATAATCCTTCCTGTGTGAGGTTCCTTAGCTTCAGAGGTCTAAGTTCAATTATCATTTGCTCTACTTCTAATATTGTGGGTTCTCCATAACTTTGTAAATGTTTTCTTTGCCACTATCATCAGTATGGAAAGAAGTGCCTTTACAGACTTATGAGTCCTACGTCTGTCCCAACTGAAAAAAAAAAAAAGAAAAAAATATTTTTAGAGAGGTGTCTGGCATTCTACCTCATACTGGTTACCATATTGTCTATGTCCTGCTTAACTCTTTGTAATTCACTGCAGTCCCAAAATATGTGTTCCCAAATAGCTAACATAGCCTGATTACATCTCCAGCAATACTCAGAGGCCTGTGGGAACATTTTGTTAATATTAGCTGAAGTGAAAAAATATCTATAGGGGCTTTTCCATGCAAAAATTCTGAAGTGCCTAGATTTAGTAGCATATCTGGGCACTAAGGCTATTTTTTGGAAGTCTTCCTATGTTAGAGTCTCTATTCACCCCCCCCCCCCGCACACTTCAATGCTACTGACACATTAGTCTGATTCATTTTTTCCCTGAGGGCATTGTACAATTTGCTTTTCAATTTATCTAGTCACAATCAAAATACACATCAGGAACAGCATATCACCTTGGTCTGAACATTGCCTTCTATATTCCTGAAACTCAGATACCAATTACAGATAAACTTAATGGTCCTGATCTTTGAGATTGAATTCTGCTTTTAAGGGACATCTCCTCTTCACTGCATTTACAAGTTTATGTATTTATTTATTTTACATTTATTAACTGGGTTAGTCCGATGGGGCGATAACCTTTTTTCAGTGGAGGCCCAAGGAGAAAACCTCCAGTATTACAGGAAAAGAAGTAACAACATGGGAAATTATTACAAATGAGCAAGTTATTTCTAAACTAAACATACATAGTAAAAAGTACAAAAATGTTAAAGAAAACAGACAATTAATGGCATGCTAAGGGTGTGTAATATATACAACATAAAGAGTACAGTCTGTAGCAAACAAATAATAGGAAAAAAAAGTGGCATAAGATCTCACAGGCCAGTGGAAGCAGTAAGAGAAGCAGAGACGCAGTAAGAACAGTAAGAGAACTAGAAGATTTATGAGTATACAATATATACAGGGGGCAAACCCCATGAAAAGCCTGGAGAACAGACAAAAGTTCAAGGAAGCTGAGAGTACAACAGACTGTTAGGCATTATATGAGGAGAATGCTGAGAAAGTGGGGGGAGAGAAGGCATCAAGATTGTATAAGATGGAGGATATAATTAAGATAGGTCAAAAGGGAAGCAATTATAGAAGATGAAAAGTTAAATTAAGTTGGGTCATTACATAAACAAAACCAAGAGCTGTAGTGGCTATCTTTCAGAGTTATTTTAAAGGCATTGGGGTTGGTGATAGATCTGAGCTATAGTGGTAGTTTATTGCAGGCATTTGCTACAGAGTAGCTGTAGAGGAGTTTGCCAATATTTTTTATTAGGCTTATAGACTTGCAGTAGGTACTGTTGAGAGCTATGGAGAGCATGGCTGGGAGTATAAGGCTGGATAAGAGTAGAGAGAGAGGGGCATGAGGAGGGTTTTTTATAAGACAGAATGTGCCATGAGAAGATGGGGTAGTATAATTTGATGATGAAATTCCAGCCATTGCAGGCTTTTAAGTGCAGTGCAGTGATGGGTACAATAAGGCTGGTTGGAGGCTGGTTGGAGGCAAATCTTGCAATTTTATTATAGGTAAGTTTTAGTTTGGACAGAAGATTGGCTTGGAGATGTGTGAGTATAGGGGCTTCATAGAGTAGAGTGGGAGTAGGAAAGTTTGTGTAAGGGAGAGTCACAAAGCATTAGTGAGGAACTTTTTTATGCCTGTATAGCAGGGCCAGCTTTTGATGTGTCTTTTTAATGCATTGCTGAGTGTGTAGATCAAACTTTAATTGATCGTCGATAATAACACTTACAAGTTTAGTTTCAGGTTCAATAGAGTGATTGTATTGTTGATGGAGGAGACAGTAAAAGTGGCTTTGTGATGTTGGAGAGTTTTAGGGAGGAGTAGGAGTAGTTTGGTTTTCTTTGGGTTCAGGAACAGTTAGTTGGAATAAGCCATCTTTCAACTTCGTGAAGGGACTCTTGGGTAAGGGTGTGGAGGTGAGTGATGTTAACAGAGCAGGAGATGATAGTAGAGTTGTCTGTGCATTGAATAATGGTAGAGAGTGGACAGGAAGAGTGGAGGTTATTGATAAATATGTTAAAAAGTAGGGGTCCCAGGATGGAACCGTGGGGTATGACTGAACGAGTAGGAAGGGAGAGAAGTTTGATCGCCATTTCATTGCTTGGAAACTGTTGGAAAGGTAGCTGTAAAACCAAGATAGTGCAGAAATAGAGAGGTTTAGTGAAGTTAGTTTGGATAGACGTAGTCTATGGGATAAAGTGTCCAAGGCTTTGGAGAGATGAAGAAACAAGCAGGAGACTAGCTTATCGTTGTCACGAGAAGTGGAGATACTATTTCTGAAGGATGTCAGAGCAGTAGCAGTACTGTGTTTTGGATGAAAGCCATGCTGTGTGGATGTGAGAAGATTTTCTTGTAGTAGGTGATCAAGAAGCTGTTTGTGAATGCATTTTTTCGGGAATTTTTGACAAGAGGATCAATTGAGTTGTTTCCTTTATGTATCAGTATGATGTAGATTTTTTTCTAGATATTAGGCACAGTGTTTTCCTTAATTGATCTATTGAGTAATATGGAGATGGGGAAAGTGATAGAATTAGCAGCAATTTTTATGAATTGCAGAGGCAGATTGTCTACTGATGGAGAGCATGTTTTAAGTTTGCTAAGAAGGGATTTAATATAGGCTGTGGGGATGGGTTTAAGCGAAAAAAATGGATGACAGAGTGGGAGTAGGGGATGTGTGATGGGTGATAACGTCATTCTTGGTAAGTTTGCGGATAGTGTCAATGAAGAAGGAAATAGGGAAGGTAGTAGTGTCAGTGGAGGAGCTATTAGGGCAAGGGTTTGGGGATGATGGGCTCCCAGGATGTAGCAGCTTATTAGCTGATTGCCAGAATGTTTGGGGGTTGGAGTGGGGGATGTTGAGTGGTTCATGGAAAAAGTTTAGTTTGCCAAGGGTTATCTTTTTTTTGTTTAAGTTACAAAGCTTTTTATAGGTTTGAATATCAGTGGAGAAATTGAATCTTTTCCATTTGTTCCATGCACTATCTCTCCTATTCATGAGGGTTCATGTAGCCTGTGTTAACCAGGGGTTATAACTGGTTATGATTCTTAGTTTCCTGATTGGGGCTAGACAGCTGTGTGTCTAAGAAGATGTTGTTGAAAGCCAGGACAGTGTCCTCTAGGGAGGAAATTATGAAGGAAGGACCAGTTAATTGAAGAGAGCTGGTGGTTAAAAGTTTCTGGATTAGAATTAGAGTTTGTGGCAGTCTTTGTACTGCTGGGGTTTGTAAAGTTGAGGAGAGCATCTAAGTATGTAGGTGGGATGGAGATTACTTAGGGTGTCGGGTAGGGTGGAGGGGTTATGATCGAGGTTAGGACTGGAAGTGAAGATCCAGTCTAGAGTGGAGCCAGAGTTAGTACATTTCTTTAGGCTAGCAGGGATGGAGATTAGTTGGGAGAAATCAAAGAGGTTGATGGAAGTGTTTGGGGAATCAGTGTTTAGGGCATTCTAGTCTATGTTGACATTGCATAACAGTTTCATAAGAGAAGGTTTGAAAGACCCAAGAGAGAAAGACCTCTAGGGTAGGAATGTTGTTACCTGGGGGAATGTAAATTGAGGCAATAGCTTTTTTTGTGATTATTTATTTGACAATTAACAATGAAAATTTCAACTGGTTGAAAGTCTGAGGTAGATATTGAGAAAGGTTGAAGAATGAGATGGTTAGAGTAAAGAATAGCAACACCACCGCCTTTCTTCTTAAGCCAATCATGGTGGGGGGTGTTATAACCTGGTGGAAGTATTTTGGTATTAGATATATGAGGTTTAATTCAAGTTTCAGAAAGGCAGAGGATGCCAGGGATATGTAAGGAGATCCAGGCATGGAAAGAGGAGATTTTCTTCATCATACTTTGAATGTTCGGTGGGTGTGGATATGAAAGTCTAAGAAGAAAGATAAGGGTTAGAGAATTGGAAATGTGAGGAAAGAGAGGAGTTTTGATTAGGGCCTGTGTTTGGATGTACTAGTGGGGGTAAGAGATCCAATCTTAATAGGCTAGGTTGTTTGAAATTTAGAGGAAGTGATTGTTGATTGGGGAATGAAGGAGAAAGTTGGGAGGGGGTGGGGCGTGGATAAAGGGTATAGACTATAAGTCATATGAAAGTAGGGGTGTGTGATAATGGGGGTAGGGTAGGGGAGTGAAGTGAGTCTGAGAGTAGTGAGGGTGAACAGAGCAGATTGGACCAGGTCCCAGAGCACTGAAAATATCAGAAACAAGTGATTTTTTGTTTTGTGAGCAAGGGGGAATCCAGGTTACAGAGAATTAGTTAGATCATAGCAGTAGCATTGTTTAAGAGAGGGGGGATTAATTAAAATATGCTAACTGGTAGCAGAGAGTAAGACAGATAAAAAGCAACCTATTTAACTTATACTGAGGGGGATGAGTTAAAAAAAGCTGTCAGGGATTAAAAGGAGAGAGGTGCAAGCAATAAAGACAACTTTTCCCAAAAGCAAAAACGTTAAAAAGATGGGAGGGGAAACAACAGAGTGACTGCAAGTAGGGAGGGAAGGTTAGGTAAACCTAGGTGAATAAAGTAAGGAGAAGATGAAACGAAAACAAAAAAAAAAAGAACTACAAAGAGTAGGATGGAGGAAAAAAAGTGGAAGTGAATATAAAATGACAGAAGAAGTGGCACAATGCCTATGTGTGGACCAGTGAGGAGGAAGACTATAAAGTAATTTGGGTATAGCTGTAAGAATAGAGTGACAATACCAGTCCCTGTGACCTGAAGTGTGAGACTGGACAGATCAGTGGCTTGCTTCCGCTCTTATGAATCGCATCATTATTTAATATTTCTTAATTGAGTAAAAACTTACTGATGCTAGTGCTCTTTTTTCAGGCGAGATCCATTTATCAAAGACTCTAGCATGAAACTGAAAAAATACAATAAGAATACAAAAGAGTTACAGAAGAAAATGGTATGTTCCATAGTTTTAAACAAGTTAGAACAATAAAAAACATTATTCCAAATAAATTACATTAATTCATAATTCACAAATGTTCAGAATTTTGTAGAACATCCCTAATCTTGTTTCATATTTTTGCTTTGTCCCTCATATTCTTTAATTTTTGGTAAATCACTGGGGCTAACAGTCAATAATAATGCCAGACAATAGAGTTTCATATTCCTTATAGTTCAGAAAATGCATGTTGTTGTAAAACCTGTTGTTCTTATATATTTAAAAAGTTGCTCTTGATTTTGTGACTTTGTCCCTGCATTATTTGTGTATTTGTTGAGGAATCTTAAGCAAAGAAGCAGAAATGCATGCATTAATTGAAATGAGTTTAGGCATAAGGTGCCATAAGTTATAGACTGAAAAGAGAGAGTGAGAGAGGGAGATAAATAAGAGAGACAGAAGTGGCATATTTATTGTCTACTGTATTCACATAGGCTTTTAGACATAAGTTAATGCTCCTAATGCAGTATGAGAGAAAATTCAATAAAATAGGCTATGAGGGACAAAATACTTTGTTACTGGATTTAGGTACGATGGTGGATTCTTGGAGCAGGGATTGTTCCAAGAATCTAAATCTAGGTATGTGTTTATGACAGACTTGTGGGAGTTGAACCAGGGTATACTGCATAGGGAAAAAAGCAAAACTTATTGAAGAAAAGCTAACCGCAGGGGCCAATGTCCGCTGGAGACCCTGAAGCAAATCTGCTTTTTCTTCTACATGCAATGGTAAGCTTATCTAATCACTTAAAGAGGGTATATTGAACAGTAAATGAGCAATCAGGCCTACATGACCAGCTGTATGCAGTGGGATTTCAATACCATAGTCCATGTATATTCATATGGCCTGAGTAGGGGATGGATCTGAGCTGTGCAGCAAGTGATTGAAGATTTTTTTTGGGGGGGGGGGGGGCTAAGAAAAACAAAACATGAGCTCATTTTGATACTGGTGCTATATGTCTATGGAATGAGTGAAGATAAGGTACTTTGTGCCACAGAAGTTTAGCATATGGTTAAACCAGATGTTAAACTCAATGGTTTGGTTTCTTTTGGTGGCTAAAATATGCAATTGAATCATTAGCTTTTCTAACTAAAAAAAAAAAAAAAACGTAATGTTTCTGATATTGCCCTTAAAAAATATAGCCTGCCCTGAAATATTGGAATTGATATACTAAATTAAACTGGGGAAGAGGGTTACAGGGGCAAATCCCACCCCACACAAATACAAAAAAGACCCAAGCTCAGGCTATGGGTTGACATAATGGTTAAGGTGTTTACCTCACAGATGCAAGGTACAGGGTTGACTCTCACCTTTGAGGGAAATTGGCTAGCCTTCAAATGAACCACAGGGCAGCTATCTTAGTACTTACCTATGAATGCAAAAGCATCTTTTTCCTTTTGTGGAATTGCTTTAACATTTCGGTTAAATACCATTTGAGTCTTTTGGTTTCAAGTTTTAGTGATTCAGTCTTCTGTTGTATTTATAACATAGGCTTGCACTGCTACAAAAGCTCATGTTTATCGGGGAATGGGGGATTGATCATGTATAACAGATTTAAATGATCTTGCTTTGAAAAGGCCCTAGTAGAAATTCTTTAAATACCTCCAGTTCCATTCTCAAGGATGGGTACACTCCTAGCCACCTAGTGCCTGATATGCTCCACTGGAAAGTTCCCACATTCAGTCCTCACAAGTCTTAAACATTATAAGCCTCCCTGTAGATAACAGATGACAGATCAGGTACCTGCACAGGAGATGGTTCTATTACCTGGGGCAGCAGGAGAATACTAAACCTAGACAAAAGTGACAACACTTCAAAGAGGCTACATGCAGACTGCATAGCTGTTAAAAGCTGCAGTCTAGCTCAACTCTCAGGAGATGACAACAATGGAGAAGGTAATCCCAGAGACTGGTGTCAAAAGGGTCCTTAAGCAACCCATGGAAAAATTACAAAAAAAAGACACAAGGTAGGGAAACAAGAGGTTAGGCCATAGCCAAATCCTTTGCTACTTTCTAAGTCTATTTCCTATATGACATCTGGTTCTATTTGTTAAACTGAGCACTAAACCAGGCTATCTTTTGTTGATGAATGCCTCCTGCACCCTTGTGGCAGAAGAGTGCAATGAGGATTCATCTGATTGAAGGTTGCTAGCACAGGGCTCAGTTTTGAGCTTTTTTATTAGCTAAATAGTTTAATCCAGTTTGCTCACTGTTGTAACACAGCTCCACAGTTTTAGGCAACCAGCAACTGCTCCGCTGTATTCATCTGCGCATTTCAATTAGTCTATTGCATTCTGTTAACCATAAGTACAATTTTATACTGTATTTTGCATTTTTAAACTACATTATTGCTATATTGTTGATTTTTTAAAAACTGCTCTTGCTGATTTGTTGCACTTCTTGCCTGATGTAGCATAGACTACATTCAGACCTGCTGAATCCAGTTCTGTTTGTTAAACACTAAACCAGGCTACTTTTGTTGGAGAGGGCCCCCCTGCACCCTTTTGGCTGGAGAGTGCAGTTAGAATTCATTTGGTTGAAGGTTGCTGGCTCAGGGCTCAGTTCTGAGCTTTTTTATTGGCTAAATTGTTTAATTCAGTTTGCTCACTGTTGGTACATAAGCCCTACTTTTTCAGCTCCACAGTGTTAGGTGACTAGCTACCACTCTGCTGTACTCATCTGTTTATGTGTAGCACACTTCCATGCACCGTCATAAACTACCGTGCTGTGGAGTAACCATTGGTGGCTACAGACACAAAAACTTCAGTAGATACATTTTCTGTTAGTAGCTGACCATAATCCAGCCGCAAAGTCCTTAAATTGCTCTTAGCTGCTCAGAGAGCCCCTCAGCTCTACTTTTTCCCCTTAAACAGTCCTAACACCACCAAATCTACAATAGTTCAATACCATTTAGAGAACCCCCCAGTATAGACCCTTTATAGAGCACCCCATTGGTATAGACCCCGTTTAGAGCACCCAGTTATACCACATGCCTCAATTTTCTCTCCCACTGTGAAAACAGGATTTAACCTAGCATTATGGATGGTCAATTTCCCTCCATTTCTCCTACTAGCCTTTTTTGACATGGGTATCCTAAGCCAGTTCAGCAATTGCATCATGTACACTGACAACCCTCTACTCCTAAAGCATTCAAGCTCAATTTGTGAGAGAAGCATATACACTAAGAATCTGGAGTCCTTGCTCTCTCATGCTCAGAACAGTAACACCAAACAGGTTGTCAGCTCACATACTACACCTCATATGCAAACCATGCACTGAACACATAAACCATAATACTCAGAGGTACTCACCAGAAACCTACCTAAAGAAGAGACCTTCCAAACACAAACACGCTACACCTAGTACAGCATCTACAGCACTCAATGCACATAAAAACACAAGCGCCAGTATCTCACCAAATACACCCCTAAGGCAAAGCACATCTAAACCAAATATTTAAGTCATAGGTGACTCCATTGTGAGAAACACAAATGTCCCACTCACCAGGCTGGACAAGGAGAAGGTTACAGTCAGCGGTCTGTTGGGTGCCAGGATCCATCAGATCACACATGCAGTCAAGTGTACCAACAACAAGTAAGTTAATGTTATTGTGAATTACTTGAGACGTACCTCACTGGACTATATGAAAAGAGACAAGATTGACCTCTATGAATATGTCTCCCAGGCAGGTATGCCCCTAGCCTTGAGCAGCATTTTACCCTTACCTAGGATGATGCCACAACATAAACAAAAAATGATTGACTTCAACAATTGGCTTAGTTTCTGGTGTCCTGGGATGGCATGGTTGATAGACCACGCTGCTTTGCCAGAGATGGTCTTCACCTGTCACCTTTAGGCCTCTCCCATAGTGCCTTTTTAGGCAAGGTCTCAAGAACAAAATTTCTGACATGAAAATATGACTCAAAAATAAATTAAAGGTTATGTTGCTAACCTCTAGGAGTTTAATCAGAAACTGAACTCTCTGGAAGTTCTACTCTCCTTGGAGAATGTTGACATCTGTGCAGTCACAGAAACTTGGTTCAGGGCCGCAGAGAGTACCCCAGCCTTGCAAGGCTACAAAGCCTTCCACACTTTCAGACTGCAAAATGAACATGCGTGAACCAAAGGAGGATGAGTATATATATCTTCATCAAAGATAAATACACCTCTAGACTGGTTAGACAGAAAAACTCCATGGAATTACTCCAAGTTCAACTAACTATGGGTAAGATCCCCCCTTCAAGTCATCATTAGCTATAGGCCCCTGCAATGAACCAGATACCCACGCTGTTTATTTGGAACTACTTGAGTCAATCAGATTACAACCAAACACTCTAGTCATGGGCAATTTTAACTATCTCTCCATTGACTAGGAGACTTATATGAGTACCAACATGCTCGCAGAAAGGTCCCTGGACTTTGTTAACAATAATGCCCTGGAACAAATAGTATGCAACACCACAAGGGCTCAAACATTCTCAACTTTGTCCTCACCAACATGGGTGAACATTGCACCACCATAAGTATAGGACTGGTTAAATCTGGTCACAAATCAGTAACATTTGAAGTAGCTATAACACCTGAACCCCTCTTAAGTGAAATCAGGCTAAAATATTTTTACAAAACTAATTATACCCTCCTAAGGAATGGCATAAATAATTTCCAAGCTCCTGTTCCCACAGATGACATTGACAAGTACACTAAGGTATACACAAGTGCCCTGTACAAACACTTATACAAATGTATTGACACAGCTGTAGCCGATAGGATCAGAACAAGATCCTCAAGACAAGCCTCCCTGTTGGACATCTAGCATTAATAAGTTATACAACAAGAGGAAGAAGTTGCTGTCTAAGGATAAAAAAGAGAGGTCTTAGCACTGGAAGAACACCCTCCTCTGCTTGAACAAACAAATAAGACAGCTTATAAAATCCTCTAAGGGCAACTTTGAAAAAAAAAAAATAGCAACCATAGCTAAGGATAACCATATAACATTCTTCTGCTATATCCACAACCTTAAAGGTAGGACCTAAATGTGTACTGAACTAGCTGTGGATGGCATTACACACACTGATCCTGCAAAAATAGCTAACCTATTAACTGACAGGTTTGGTTAAAATTTCACCCTCCCACCGTCCTCTCCAAACATTCCACAAAGCATTCTTGCTACACCTCCCCATCTTTCATCTCCAAAGAACAAGCCATTAATGCTCTCTCCAAGGTCAAAAACACAGCCTCTGCGGGACTGGATAGCATCCCAGCTCACATTTCAATGGTCTAAAACACGAGTTAGCAGTGTCATTAGGTACTCTCTTCAACCACAGCCTGAGTACTGGTTTTGTCCCTGTTGAATGGAGAACAGCAACCATCATCCCCTTCATAAAGGGGGTACAGCAACAGACCCTGGGAATTACAGACCCATAAGCTTAACCAGCCTTATCTGTAAGGACATGGAACGAGTCATCATGGACCTTATAAATAAGGATATAGGTGATCTCCAAACCCTTGATGCGACATAGTTTGGTTTTGTCAAAGGCAAGTCATGCCTGTTAAACCTGGTGGACTTCAACGAAAACATCACCAGAGGCATAGACAAAGGCAAATCAGTGCATGCAGCCTACCTTGACTTAGCCAACGCCTTCAACACAATCCCACTTTTGGGCATCGTTAATAAACTGTCCCAGTTAAATATCAACCCTTATGTCATCAGATGGGCTGGTAACTGGCTCATCAACAGATCACACTCAGTCAAAGTTGAGGACTATACCTCAACCAGCAGACCTGTCACCAGTGGAGTTCCAGAGGGGTCAGTGCTGGGCCCGCTATTGTTTGGAATATACTTCTCAGAAGTTCAGGCCAAAACAGAGGGACTGTGGCTGACCAAGTTTGCTGACAATTGCAAATTAGATGCAATTGTTGAACCCTCAAATGATGTGAATATACTTCAAGAGGCACTTTCACAAACCATTGATTGGTGCCAAAGCCATGGACTCAAACTTGATGCAAAAAATGCATTATCATCCCTTTCAGTAAAAACAATATCCTTGCAGACTATCATATAATAATAATACCCTAAGTAACAACTCAGTAGTGAGAGACTTGGGAATGCAAGTTGACTGTAGCCTATACTTTGACCACCATGTGTCTACCAAGGTAAGTAAGGCATTCTACATTGCACACCTCATTAGCAAAGGCATTGCCTCAAGAGCAAAAGAGGTCATAACAACCCCTGTACTCGACCCTCATCAGGCCAGTAATTGAGTACTGTGCTCCCTTTGGTATGTACATTACCAGGCACCTGCAGCAACTTGAAAGACCTTGGAGATTTCTAACCATGAAAATTCAGGGTCTCCAGCACATGTCATACATTGACAGATTGAAGTCACTGTCACTGTACTCAGCATACAGACTACTTAGAGGAGACTTGTGCCTGGCCTACAGAGCTATCTTGGATCCAAACCTAATGGAAATGCTGCACATCTGCAAGTCAAATGGGACAAGGGCCACCTGCTCCAGGGATGTTAACCTGGCCTGCGACATAAATAGGACCTGCTAGAGAGAAAGACATGTTTCTCAGGGGTTGCCACTCCTCTGGAATAGGCTACCAGTTCACATCAAACAAAGACCCTCTATGACCTTGTTTAAACATAGCCTGGATGACTGGCTGGGAAACTGTAAATTCTACCTGAACTAGTGACTTTTGTGTAAGAACAACATATGGATATTATTGCAGTAACAGAAGCATGATACATAGTGGTCTAAATTTACTGGGGTTATGCCATCTCTAAGATTTATAAGGTACAACAGAAGGCAATACAGCCATCTATATAAGGAAAGTGATTACAGCACAGAAAAGGATGGTAAACATGGAGGAGAGGAGGTACTGTGTCTCCCCCTGTAGACTGAACATGGAAGTACAGTTTGAGGAGTAGTTATATAATAATCCCATCCTACTGAGAAGGAGAAAGGACCATCTGAAAGTTAGACTAAAGGATTAAAGTGTTAATAAGCTGCTTCCTTTCTTGCAGTTTTTACTGACTGGTTTGTCAGTGTGACCATTTTACTCATTCTTTATCTGTTTTGGACTTGGTATTTTGAAATGGAGAGAGGGTGGGGAGGGGAACTGTACCTCATATCTAGAAGTAAGCAGTCATTCTGGAAAGGTGATAATCAAATGGTATGCTTCAGTTTTATGTTAACTGCAAATTCCTGCCAATCCAGTGTTTTACAAAATGGTTCAGTTAACTGCAAAGCTGTGTCAACCCAAGTAATCTTTTACAAAATGGAACAGTGTCTCAAACAACAGAACAGTGTGCAAACATCATATGCTGCCATTATGCAAGCTACTAGTCTTTATGTAAAATAAACATGCAAAATGAAAATAAAATGAAAACACAAAACTGTGAGGAAGGCTAATAAGCTGCCTTTTCAGATTAAAGTGCTTTGGATCTGTATTGGAGCTGTAGCAAATAAAAGTGTGTGTAAGTCTTTCAGCTTTTCCTGGTTAGGGGTCGCCACAGTGGAACTCTGGTCCGCTAATGATTGGCAGTGGATTTTTTTTACAGTGCCAAGTTGCCAGCCCGATGCCTAACCTTCAAAGAAGGCACACCCATTCATGCATGCACCCACCTGCATGTCTTTAAAATCACTTGACCATGGGGAGGACATGCAGACTCCACACAGAAGGCACTCCAGCTGAGAATCGAACGGGAGAACCTCTTGCTGTGAGGCGACAATGTTAAATGCTACACCACCTTTGTACTTGGCTATAATAAATGTAGAAGAAGTTGCACTGTCATTTTCTTATTAGCAAAAATGTAATATGTAAAGAACATTTGTGTGTTTATGAATGTAAACCTTGTTTTTTGACTGTGTGCACAATTGCAGAGTCTGCTGCATGAAGACTCCGGCTAGGTCTGGTGCTGATGCTATATTTGTATGGGATGCTTTTTAGTCTCTCTCCCCATCAGAAGGCAGTGACTATAAAAACAGGAAGGGTATCTTCTAATTTCAAAAGCCACTGTAAATTCAGTTTAGTGACATTAATTCAAGAAATAGAAGGAGTATTCATTAATACAAAAAGAGTAGCAGTTACAGAAAGTAATATGACCAAGAGTTACAGCTTTGGCTGTTGAAGCATATTGTTGGGAAGGAGAGAGCAAGAAAATGTTACCGCCCATAAGGCCTCTGAAATTACATTTTGTTTGGAAAAGCCAGAAAGAATAAGTGACAGTATTTATTTTGGCAAAAAGTAGACAGATTTCAGTTAAAATGTTATGTTTTGACAATCTTCTATCAATTTTGAATATTTTATTTTCAATTTCTTGTGCACACTTCTACTGATTGCACATTTACATGCAAAGAAATGCTTTATATTTTCATAGGTAAGTACTAGGCTGGCTGCCCTTGATGGCTATTTTAAGGCTAGCCATTTCCCTTTTTTTGCATGAATTAACCGATCACATTTGGTCAGAGATTGGCCTTATCCATCCCATAGTAAATAATTATATATTACCCCAATGAGAATAACTGGGATCATACCATAGATATTTTGAGAGGGCCCTTGCATGGGATTAAGCATTTAGGAGCTGCCTCTCTCTTTAACTTATTTATTTCAACTAAACAATGTGATTATGCACTTCTAAATGCTTATTCTGATGGTTTATGTCTTGGTTAAATTTATACATTTTACCTGTACACTAAACTGTGAGGCATTTGCATTTTAATATTTAAAAGCCATCTTATTTTAAGGGTAAACTGATGACAATCCACCTTAAAACTTGAGAACTTGTTGGGAAAGATTTGAGACATTAATAGTTAAATATAATGAAAACCAATTCTGAAGTTAGTTTCTTAATGATTTGAAAAATGCCTACTGTTATATAAACATTTTTGAATCTTCCTTCCTCCTTTGTATGTATTTATTGTAAATATGTTAAAATTAATAAAAATTATTTGAAAAAAACTTGATAATGATGGAGTTGGTTCTATAGATTTACTGTTTACCCTCCCATTTTTGAAAGGTGTGTGTGTGTGTGTGTGTGTGTGTGTGTGTGTGTGTGTGTGTGTGTGTGTGTGTGTGTGTGTGTGCACGCGCGCGAGTGTGTGTGTATGTGTATATCCCTGCAAAATAATTCTGGTTATGTTTCAATTGCTGTTGGTGAAGTTGCATTGCAAAGCATTGGACATATTCTGAGGTGGCTGACATCCTGGCTAGCCAGTGTTTAGAAATCTGACCTGTAGCTGGGCAGTGTGGAGTTTATCTATGTGTGGCAAGATCTGGCTATTACCCAAGTAACAGTGCACACTTACCATATACCATTAGAGGCTGATTGCGCTTTGTACTTTTAATGGGTAGTAGTGATAGGAGTTAAACTCCATGCTGCTGGTTATATTGCTCATTCAAATATTGATAACAGCCCATAGCACAACAAACCATTATGATTTTCAAGTGATGTGTCTCCTAAAGGTAAAGGAAAGATATAATATTTAAAAAATGCAAGAAAACCCAGAAAGATAGGCATCAGTAACATTTAAGGTAGAAAGAAGCAGGAAGTGTAGCCAGAAACATAAATGCCTAAACTGAGGAATGATACTGATTCACTCTAAAAAGGATATTAAGCCATTTTGTGATCCACAATAAAGCAAAATAAGACAAAATGAGAGGACACTAAAACTCATGGATGGTAAAGTAAAACTCATAATTTAGGTGTCTGGGGGCCTGAAATGTATGATAAATTGCAAGGGTGTTATATAAATATGTTGATTCTATATTCACAAAGGAAAAGAGGGAACATTTCCACAAATCCAGACACTAGGGAGTTGAGGAGGTTTTCTCAGTCCTTTTACTTAAGAAAGGATCTCAAAATAATTCCAAAAACTAAAAATACAGAGACACTTTGGACTAGGGGGCAGACTTCACATTTCTTTTAGGAATAGTACATTCAGGCTCTGATGCAGAACAGGACATAATAGATTCATAGGTATATACTGGGCTGATGATCACCAGGGCCTTTATAAGCCAAGCCATGCAACTCATGTAGCATGGGCCTTTTTGGGGGGTTATGCTAGTTAGGAGGTTGTTAAAGGTTTAGTGGAGGGTACGTTTAAGGAATATTTACTGTTGGCGTCCATCTATCGGAGATATGGGGGCCAGACCAGTGGTGAACATTTAGATTTCCCATCAAGGCTACATTTGAATATGGTTAGTGATGGACTCTGCTTCACATGGACAGGGAACCTATTCAAGAGCATGAGGATCCTTTGAGACACTTATCTGTCTCTCTAGCATGTTCTATTTATGTTGCAAAGTTTAAATCCATTTCTCCAGTGTTTCTGGTGCTATTCATTTTACAGATGTGTCAAAAAAGCTTAATAAATATTATTTATTTATTTTTATTATAACTCTGCACCTAGGATGTTTTTCTTGTATTTCAGTTTGATTTTCACATCCAATAAGTCTTTTTGTGGCTTTTATTTTTTGATATCTCCAGGTAGCAAAGAACTAAATAACTTTCTCAAAAGAAGTGGAATGTAGAGTCCTTGTAAATTGTAAATCCTATTCTCTCCACTCTCCTGTCTCCATCTCCTGTTAGTTTTCTGTCACACGTTGTACCTCCTTTTCTCATACACATTCTCTTCTTCTGTCTATTATTTCCTTAAATTCTGTTGGATGTTGTACTTGTTGATCTGATGTTCTCTGGCTTTGATTTATGTGCACAAAATCTCATCTAGCAATAATAATATTTAGAATTATACCCTGTTGCTCTAATATATATCCTACATCTGTATTTTTTGTGTCACTGAAAATGGTTTATATATTTGCATTCTATAGAAACAAATACATGAAATTTATTAAGGTCTTTTGACACTAAAAGGTCTTCATCCAAATAAACTCCCCAGAAAAATGCCCAGCTCTAAAAGGAATACTACAACCTATACCACTAATCAAGTTCTACAATCTGACAACAAAGTTTTTCCATCCATCACAAAATCAAATAACAGAGCAGGAAGCTCATTATACTCTAACCAGGTAGCAAAGTCTGGAACTAACCCCCCTTGAAATAAGACAGGTAGACACACTGCATGGCTTGAAAACATTGCTAAAGAAACACCTGTTAAGTAACTGGTTGTGCTCATGTTACACTCCTTTTACTTTTTGTACCGCAAGTAACTTTATATCTCTATCACTAAGAAATCTCACTGCATATTCTCCCACAACTGTCATTTACACTATTCTTCTACAGACTGCCTCTCCACCCTCTACCTACTTTCTCTCCTACAAAACCTCCATTTCCCAGATAAATACCACTACCTCTATTTTCTTTCATACAGATCTGTACAACCTCAGTTTACCCAATGTTTTATATAAGTACTTATCCTCTTACATTCTATTTCCTGCTAAATCCCTTGCTCCCTTTGTTACCCTTCTCTGTACTTCCAGCAGTTAAGCATGTTACATAATACTACCACTGTCTATCTGTGTAATTTCTCTGTAACCAACTATCTCATGAAAAAATGTATTTCCTTAAATTCATAGGCTATTGTGTGCAATATAATGTCTTCGTATTCATATAATTGTGTTTTCATATAAACTCAATGTATTTTACAAAATGTCATTGTTCTTTTTGCCTTCAAATGTACTTGCCTAATATGTGGAGCTTTTCTCCCTGAACCTCCGCTGAAAATGGGATAAACCCTGGTCATAACTTCCCAGTAAACAAAGAGAAATAAATAATAAATAAATACATTTATGAACTAGGGTGCTTTTCCATTAACCTCCTACCACATCGCGCTACTCTGTTTTATACCCTAAGTTAGCATCCACGCCTCTGTACCTTTTCAGCCTGTGCTTAGTTTGTCACACACCAAGTTCTTTCTCTTCTTCCACCTCCTCCTGACTTCCTTATAAATGCAGAAGCTTGCTGTCTGTTCTGCATAACCAGTACAGCCCTAAAATATTTATTTTACCAAGCACTGTTACTAAACTGTCAGTTCAATGAACGTGCATACATACATTAACACCGGAAAAGTAGAAGCAAGTCAGTTTTTATTCATTTTCTGCTCCTTTTAATCACAGTTGCTTTAAACACATCTGCAATAACGGAGACCTATTCGATGTACAAACCTGTTTTCTCAAGTTTGCCCAGTGCCCAGTTATCACTTCAATGGTGACAATCATACACAGCCAATCAACTGTCCCTACATTTGCTTCACAGAGCCAGTGACGGGCATCAACTGTCTCCAAGTTTCCTTCAAAGGAACGGTATATTCCAATGCCGTTGTTAAAATGGTACATACCAAAATAAATGACGCCTGTTCTGTCTTCATTACAGCAGTGAAGGAAAAGCATAGAAACGTCTCACATCCTACTCGACCTGTACTTAAGTGTTGTCTGACAAAATGTGACATATATGGGTCGCACTTAACTACCACCCTGTTTATATACCCTGCTATGTGGCCATGTTACTACCTACATTATACTGGTCACAACAGTTGCTGCTTATGTTAGAGCGCACCAACTCCGCAACATGGGTCTTTTTGGAATCCAAAAGAGAGGAACTGCTTCATGAAATATAATAATCATTAACACCACAACCTTTACCAGTTACATTTAGGGTGATGTACTATCACGGGACCGTCCATTACTTATAGCTACATCCACCGACACAGCAGCGCAAACTGGTAGGGGTTTAACGGAAAAGTACCTGTACTAGAACACCAAGTTTACTGTTGATTCAATGTTAAATTTGTCTGTACTAAAATCAAAGAAAGCATTTCAGGCTATTTAAAATACCATACAAAATATGTGAAGCATCTTAGTTTTTATAGTCCTACACAGTGGTGATAAATTAATAGTAAATGTACAGTATAAGACCTTACAGTGGTGCAGGAGTTAGTATTGCTGCACTACAGTGTGTCTTTCTCCAGTTTGGTTCTCAGGAGGGGGACCTTCTATGTGAAGCCTGCATGCTTCTTCTGGCTTTTAGCCACCTGCACTGGCTTCATCCCATATATGAAAGGCAAGCCACAGTTGAACTAACAGTATGTCAGATTGCTTGTACACAAATGGTATGTGTATGTGTGTGTGTTTGAGTCTGTGTCTGTGTTCAGCAATAGACTGGCATTCTGTTCAGAATTAGTTTCTCTGCTTTGCACCTGTTGAGTGCATGGTTAGGCTCTGGCTCCCTTCTGGTCCTGACTTGGATTAAGTGTGTCATGAAAGAATAAATCATTGAATGTTCAAGATATGCACAGCACTTTCTTTATAAAAGGTATGCCATTGCATCATTCTTGAGTTCTCCACCTTATAATAAAGTGTGAAAATGGGTAAAATAAGATACAAAACTAGTTGTTGAAGACACCAAGCCCTTAATTTGTCAAAAGTGTAATTAAAAAAATAATAATTTGTGATTTGATTATCAGTATTATGAGATAGTACTATAATCATTTGGTGATCAAGATATACACTATTTACTTGGTCACATTATAAGACAACTGGATACAAAGATCAGATTCTACAAATCAAGCTTGGTTTTCATGGCTTTGTTTTCAACAAGAGTTGCCCTGTTAATGAATGGAATAAATAAATAACTGATGTGATTGTTATGCATTAACAAAAAATTTGCAAGGATGACCCAGGAGCAATGTGTAATTAAATAATCTATTCAGAGTCACACAGTTTGGAAGTGGAGGATGAGGAATCAAACCAAGGTCTGCTGGATACAGTCTTAACCTTATGTGCTATAGTACAAAATAATTCACACACAGCCAGGGACTCTTGTTTGCAGTTCTCGGACAGTAACAGTATAAAGCACATTTGAAACTATTATGTTTGGAGACTGTTGGCTCAAGTGTCACTACAGCCAATTACACGTTAACTGTTTTCAAGCAATCATCCAATTTACCCTCATGGTGTGATTTGGTCTAACTGAATGCAGCAGTAGGTGAAGCAAAATCCTCTTGAAATGAGTTGCTGCATGTGAGGTGGGTGACCTACAGTTAAGAAATAGTAACACAATTCTTCAACCTTTTGCAGAGATTCATTTGTGGGATGGGCAAGGGGAATGCCATACACATCTGACATAATGCAGCTCAGCTGTCTACTAATTCATACTGTTTTTATAATCTTCGAAGATTACCACTACCACATAGACTTCCACTGATGTTGAAAGGTGTTTTGAGTTACTTGACACCTGAAAACCACAGAATCAGTGTGAACAAAAATAAATAAATAAATACATACATAGAATTTATCTTTATACACAAGGTCTGCCCACCATTTTCAGAGAAAATAATATATAACTTAAATGTTCCGGGGCCTGGCTTTATAGTACCTGACAATGACATTTTATATAGGTATGAAATGCCTTTATTGAAAATGCACTTTTGTAATATCCAGTAAAAAAACTAATCAGAAGGTGTTATTTAGTTTTAAGTTTAGGCATTTCTCTGATCTGAACAATCTGTGTACATATTCAGCATTTGATTTGCTCTTTCTTTGTCTTATAAATACTCTACAAGCTGTCAGTTAAACACAGTGAAGAAATTCAGCCAAAAGTTGTTTTACCAAGCCTTTTTCTGTCTGAAAGTCTTTCTTTTGAAGGATTGCTGAAAAATAGTAATTGCAGCATTGTGTAAAAGACAGACAGAAGTCATACCTAGTTAAATATTACTATGCATCCAGTTTCCCTGTGTATTGCTTTTATAGTCTATGACCAACCTGCTCTATGAACCCAGATGTTATCAGTAATGTCAAAGTCTATACACTGGTACACATACCGCTCTACAAAAACTGTTGTCAAATGGATTGAGAGCTTGCTATTTCATTATAATTAAGCTCAAATACATTTCAAGTTAATCATCTGAAACAAACAAACAAACAAACAACAACAAAAAACAAGTAAAATCAACTTTCATGTTATTAAAAAAAAATACAGTAATATGTTACTGCCGTAGGTTCCACCCAGAAGAAGCCAGTCCCATAAGCTCTTATCTGCTTCTGCTCTAAGCAAAACAAGTAAATTATTGAAGATAGAAACACTGCACATTGTTCTCTGTCTCTCCGTTGCCATTTAGAGGAATCAAGGGTTTCATACGACTGTTTATATAGGATTTTGAAACCTCTGTGAGACTGATAAAGCATTTACTGAGTTAAACGGTATGAGTGCTGCTTTGGAACTAACGGGATTCCTGCTGAGCTTGGCAGGATGGTTTATTACTGGAGCTTGCATTTCAAATGATTACTGGAAGGTGTCTACCACTAAAGGGTCTGTCATCACAACATCTCGAATCTATGAAAGCATATGGAAAAGCTGTGCCACGGACAGCACAGGCCTAACAAACTGCAAGAACTTCGAGTCGATGTTGGCTTTATCTGGTATGTATCACTACGTCAATGTCTAGGGTGAAACATGTGGACAAGAGTCTGATTAACTGGAAGAAATTCAGTCCTCTGCCTAGAGGTTAGATATAATATGCTTGAGGTCCATCTTCTTTACATTAGTTACCCATCATTTAGATTGCTCAGTGTTTCTACGGCATATTTTAATTAACTGCTCTGTATTTCTCTTCATAGCAATTGTTAATTTACATTAAATAATTAGCTAAACATTTTGGGAAGCGTGTTGCAAAATACTTCAGTTGTTTACAAGGTTAGCAGTACCTGTTTTGGAAATCAAATCCAGTTCATATCAGTTATATTTTCTCTACTAAAGCTTTCCGATCCTTAGAATGATGCACACTTTAAGATGCCCATCTCCCTAAGGACTTTATTTCATGAGACTTCACTGCTGAACTGTACAAAGGCAGCCTGTCTGTGTGATTTCAAGTGATGGGGAAACATACTCTCTGTTTATATCTACCAGGGCTGGGTAATGTTTGTAATTCTTATGCGCTCAGTCACACAAATAGAAACAGTAATTCTTTAAAGAAGAGCAGCCAATCGGATGTTTTGGGGAAGGCCTGACTTTGCACTGTGCAACCATTTTGTTTTAGCGTTCATACAGTGAAGTGACAAAAGGAAGCAGATGTCATAACTGTGGAGCACGCAACTAATTATTTTTTTAAATATTTTTCATAAGCATTTCTGAACATTATTTTTGGCTGTGTGTGTTACAAAACCACCAAAAGGTTGTTCTTTGTTGTTGTAGGCTAAGCATGCTGGGTTGGAATATAATATATTCATGTTAAGAAAACACTATATCCTGGGACAGCAGCATTCCTAGATATTATTTTACCAAGGTAGTATTGCTCTTGATACAACAAAAGTTAAAGACGTGAGCTGCTAATTAGCTTAATCTTGTAGTCCTGGGTATGAATCTCTCAGTCTCTACTTGCAAGCTGTCTGACTCTGAAGACGTTACTTAAGCAAACAGTGCTCCTGTGTCATCCCTGAAAAAAGGAGCTTGTGTCTCATGGGGTTACCTGGTTAACAAAGGAATAAAATAAATAAAATTAAAATGTAACATAATGAGGTTTATTGAACATAAAGTGTCTCGCACTATTGGGAATGATCCAGTGAGGTTTCACAGTGACATTTTTTGAATCACTACAACATGAATTATTCTGTGACTTCCATTTTTATTTATTCATTTATTTATTTAGCATTTGTTTACCAGAGATGTCCAGCTGGGATGACAATCCATTTTCCTTTTCAGGGGATGCGTGGGAAGAAAAGCTCCTTAGTACAATATTAAGAATACAAAAAAGCACAAAAAATACATACATGTTATTTCTGTACAATCAGGTACATGAAAACATTCAGATTCATACATTCCATAGATACATGATTTTAGATATTCAGATTAATGCATTTCATACAGTGAAGCTACTTGAACTTTATACATATAGTTTAAAGACAGCAATACATACATGTATACATATGCTCAAAGATAGTGATATATACATGCATACATATGCTCAAAGATAGTGATACATACATGCATACATGTGCTCAAAGGTAGTGATACATGCATGCATACATGTGCTCAAAGACAGTGATACATACATGCATACATGTGCTCAATCAGCAAGTGTCATGAGTTTAGATATTAATAGTGTAAATGGCACAACAGTTGTAAACATCAATGTAAATTAATTAAGTCTATGTCAACTATAACATTATCTAGCATCCATCTGCCTGTTTAGCATTGAAAGACATTCTATACAGCTATGTTCCCAATCAGTCATTGTGATCCAGTGGCCAAAAACTCCTGTCTGTCTATAAACCTAGCAAATCTGTTGGGCATTGTCTATATTAGTACAAGGTTGCTAAGGCCTAGAACTCCTTACCTGTATCCATCAGATCTATACCCCCCTGTCCATCTTTCAAAACCACTCTGAAAGACTTCCTAGCTAAAACCTGGCTCTGTTCTTGCTCAAAAATAGGATAACCTATATCCCTAAATGTGAACAAGTACATTTTCATTCCTTACACATCCTTACTCTCCCTTCTTCACTTACTTCCTTACTGCTATCTAATTCTCTTCTCCGACTTTCTCTCTAAATATATCATAAGCCTGTTTTTCCCTCACTTAACTAGTGCAGTGTACATAGATTTTATGTCATACATAATAAGAGCAGAAAATTTGAGTATGAAGGATCAGTTATTCAGGATTGCTTGAAGAGGCTGATCATTGGATTGATTAAGGAAGGAAAAGAAGTGGTCATGTTGCCAATGAAAGTTAGAAAGGGCTTGGTGAAGCGAAGGGGATAGGAATAAAGAGAGCACTTGTAGGGTAACGAAGAGGTTGTGAAAAGGCAATATTAGTTAGAGCATGTGTTAAGGATGTTAAGAGAACAGGGTTAAATATGGAGAGGAAGGAAGGAGGTATAATGCACAAGTAAGGTGGGATAGCGACAGAAAGAGGAGTTAGAGAGGTGAGGGATGTAGAAAATCACTTTACAGTATTTTCTGAATGAATTTAAACTTCACACCAAATCAAGGACAGAATCTCATGCTCCATGAATCTGTCTCAAACCAGCATGTGAACCTGACTCATTTCATCACTTCAGCTGCCATAGTTAACTTTATGCCATCAAAAATATGAGATGATTAGTTTTAAGTCAGCAGAACCCATGCAGCCTAAAAAGTTCTATGAAGGCAAAGACCATGTGCAAAATGTTCAGAGAGAACTTCCTGAGTATAAAGCTTGAGACGCTTGATATTTCACATATGATCTTTTTATTCATGACCCCTGTAAGGAGAACCTAGAATTTTTTGAAGCAAAGCTTACAGTGTTCATATCACCATCACTACTTGGTGGCAATCAAGAGTCAGTTTGGCCTGGAACTAGAACACTGGAAGAGGAAGTAAAACACACAAGAAAACTGCATTGTATTCTCCACCTCAATATTCACAAATGGTAAGAACCACAGGAAAGCATTGATGGTAGCCTGGGTAGAGATGGGGCAAACCGGATGATGCAAAATACCTCTCAACTATCCAGATTTTCACAGAATATCCATATTTTTGTATTAGAGGAGCATTCTAGAAAGCATTTGACAGGCAGACTGACATAATGTCTGAATATTGTCTTGCAGTGGGGCAATAATATGGTTTCATGCAGTGGAATGCCAGAAAATCCTACTGCAGCCATTTCCTGAAGCACTGCTGAGCAGGGAAGAGGGAGTCCAATGTGTTCTGGATTGAAGCAAGTCCTTTGGCACTGATCCTTGTATGTGATCAGTAGGGAAACTGATTGGTTTAGGATTTTGGACCAAAACCATGAAATTACAAGGGAACTGGCTGATTTTCCAGCAGCAGAGGGTGGTGGTCAGACGACACTACAGAACAAAATGGCACCATAGAGGCTGATATAAGGGATGGTTGTGTTTAATGTTGTCCTGTGATATGTCACATAGAGATTGTCCAACAAGAAGAATGTGTTCATTGACAGCACAGTAGTGGTGATGCTCACCATATTCACTGACAGTGCTGATGTGTTGGCGATCACCTTGTTTACTAACAATAGTGATATTGCAGCAATCACAATGTTCAGTGACAACAGTGTCATCATGGTGGTGAGATTGTTCCCTGACAGCCCCAACATCATGGGGATGAACATGTTCATAGACAACACTGATGTAGTACTGATCAGGGTGTTTACTGACAACACCAGGGCAGCAATGACCAATGTATCTACTAACAACAATAGCATGGAGATAATCAGTGTTCACCAACATTGTGGTGATCAGTATGTAGACTGAAAACACTGGCATGAAATGATTAGTGCATTTGTTGGCAATGTTAGCATGGCAATTCTAAACATTTTCACTAACATCATTAACATGGTGGTGGCCACTATGTTCAATAACAACACTGACATCATAATGATCTGCATGTTCACTGAAAACACTAACATAGTCATAAACAGTGTGTTCAGTGACAGCACTGAGATTGTAGTGATCAACATATTCACCGATAGCAGTTACACAGTGGTGATCCACATGCTCACTGACAACACTGGTACAATACTGATTAGTGCACTCACTGACAATGATGGCATGGCAATAGTCAACATGATCAATAATAACATTAATATGATGGTGATCAACTTGTTCACTGACATCATGGTGATCAGCATGCTCATTGAAAACATTAACATAGTGACGATCAGTGTGATCACTGGCAATATTGAAATGGTGATTAGCAAAGCCACTAACAACTCTTACATAGTGGTGATCAGTGTTCACTGACAACACTGCCATGGCAATGATCAAAATGTTCACTAACGTTAACATGGTCGTGCTGATCAATTTGTTCACTAACAACTGTGATATGGCAGTGACCCCTATGTTCACTTCAAACACTTAAGTTTGGCTTGCTGGTTGAGCAAGCACGTTACAACTAGTGCTTGTACATTGTTGTACACTTTATTTAGAGGGTGATGCAAGCATAATGTGCTAGCAAGTTGGGAGTAGTGCTCAATGGGATGCTGGAGCAAACAGATCTGATCATTATAATTACTTTGATGCTGAATTATATAGTACATTATGAGAAGGTAATAATAGAAGCTGATGGGATGCTAAAGAGTCTGCTTAAACATTGAGTTAAAATGAGGCACTGACATTACTTCCCAGTTGTACAAGGAACAAATAAGGCAACAGCTGGAACACTCTGCCCATTTAGGGAGGTCTTGCAGAACAAGGAACAGCAGGCTAGCAAGGACTGCAGAACCAAGAGCTACTAAAATGACACAGAGGTTGTGTGTTAGCAAGAAATAGAGCTGCAAGTCCATACAGGTTACAAAAGTGAAAAAGTAGGATATAATATGACTTCACATATTTCTACAGCATCTTTTCCTTGTTACTGTGTTCTGATGAAGTTCTTCGCATCATTAAAGGATGAAAGCGTTTAATACTAGTTCCAGTTCCATCTGGTGTGTATTTCTTTATTTTTGCCACAGTGAGTTCATTTTAATTTATTTAGTTTTCTTGGAGCTTTTCCATTGTATTATTGTATGTACTATTATATTATATATTATTTATTTATTTTATATTTGTTTACCGGGAAAGCCAACTAGTATGAATACCCATTTTCAGCAGAGACCTGTGGAGAAAAGCTCCACATTTAACAAAAACAATACATCAAATACATAAATTATAATCTCTCTCTCGCTCTCTCTCTCTCTCTCTCTCTCTATATATATATATATATATATATATATACAACGCATAAAATGCATACTTTGTTGTTACAATGTAAGAATAGAGAGCAAAATATACAATGTAAGCAGTGAACCAGGCTGTCATAGCAACTGAAAATAGTGCTTAAGGTGATTAATAGCAAGCAAGTAAAGTACACATGAACATGGAAGAGCTATGATTTGAAAGTAGTTAGGAGAGAAGACTCAGCATGAGCAGGCAATCGTATATCAACTTAGCCTGGACTAGAACAGGAGCAAAGCCAAGAAGCATTAAGAAAGCTTTTGAGAGCACGTTTAAACTCGATGGTATTGATTGTGGTTGTAATGGTATGAGGAAGTGAGTTCCATTTTTTTGGCTACTTGGTGGGAGAATAGGGAGTCACCTGCCTTGTTGATGGATTTGGACACCTGGAGTAGTGACACATTTGTTTATTTATTTATTTATTTAAGTTTAGGATGAAGAAGAATGCGTCATGAGTAGCAATTTCAACATTGACTTAAGAAATGCCATCTTATTTACAGGGGAGTAGAGCTTGAACTACATTGCTAGAGAGGATGATCTTAGAATTTCTCAAGTGGGTCATGAACAGATAGCAGGAGGAGTAGGGCAGAAAAAGGTGAGGGACATCTGCATACAGACTAATTGCAACACACAGGTATGTCTGTGAGGTCATACTGCAAATCTGTCAGAGTTTGTGAGTTTTGCTGTACTTTACATCTACATATTGTGCAACCTGTGATTTAGAAATTGCACTCTAAGCATTATTCACAGGCTACCATTTTGTTCTTCATGAATGTGACACCATTTTCAGCAGATATTCAATGGCAACTTCTACTAGTGCACACTGGAGAACACATCTATAGTTTGTCTTTCGGCTTTTTCCCTTTAAGGGGTCGCCACAGCGGAAAAATGTAAAAAAACAAGGTTATCTTCTATCTCCTTCATGACCATTTTAGAGATCATCTACTGGGCCCCTTTGAGGGGGCATTTAAAAAGATAGTGATGGATAGAATGACCTAGCTTAGTATTTATCCTCAGAGATAGACATGACCAGCAATGCAGGCATTGTTTTGATGACATGTGGGACCATAACTTGATGATATCCTTGCATGTTTAGTGGAGATTAGGCAGCTATAGCCAGAATGGCGTAGAAGTGGATAGTATTGTTTTATTTTTTATATTTTTTTATTTTTCTCCTTTGTCTTATTTTGTATTTGTGATTGCTGTCACTTTGATCAGCCAGACTTTTCTATTAGCATACGTTTTGAGGACAGAGCAAAATACGAGATAAGTCAGGTACATTCTATAAAACTAAAGAAACAGAAATGTACCTGATTTTTCTTGTATTTCTGCACTGACCCTGTTAAAATCTCAGCAGACACGTATACCTCTCAACTGTCCAGATTTTCGAAGAATGTCCACATTTTTCCCTTATAGTTTTAATCTTTTCCTCATAAAAAATATAGTTTTCTAGCAAGCCACTGTAGACTGAAGTCATTAAATAATGACAGACACTTGAAGTTTAGGCTTCATATCCTTCAGAAGATGCATGCTAACACAAAACCTTCTATTCAGGCAACTTTCTAAGTTTATAAGAGTAATAAAATCTGACCCTATTTTTGAACCTTTGTTGCCCTCATTATGTTGAGCTTTGTCTAGGCTTCTTGCATTAAGAGCCCATAATGGCAGAAAAAAAAGGCAGCAGAGATTCTCTTTTGTCTGTTGTGGAAAAGTAAGCCCGGTACGCATGTAGAGTACCTCTGCAAATGTGGAAAAATGCAGAGCATTACAACACTGTTATACAAAGGCATAATTTAAGAAAGGTAAGCAGTTTCTTTTTTAAAGTAATGTCATTGTATAATAGCACTAATCCACTACTGGATGTGGGTATCACAGGATTTACCCACACTTGGCTTCATTTCATCACCCAGGCTTCATCCTCATGATCAAATCTCACAGCTGTGTGTAAATCCTGTGATACTCACACTCAGTTGTGGATTATTGCCAAACTATTTGACAATGTCATCTTAGTAAATAGCTGTCTGCTGTTGCCTGGTTTGTTTATGTTTGGCAGAGGAAGTGGTATTGGTTGGGAGAGTAATGTACCCACTACATTTCATAGGAGTTTCTGCAAGCCCCCATCTGGAGGTGAGGTTGTGTTGCACTATCTCACAGGGACTACACACTGTCTGGTGAGTCCCCATGTATACGTGTCTTACATTGTGTTTAAGTACATTGAAGTACACACAACTACTGCCTGTCACACAACTAAGAAGACTTAAGTATGGGACTGTATCTGTTGTGAATGCAGCTTACCTTTCAGCTGTCATAGTTCTCTGATATGTCCTTTATCTTTCTGCATGTGTAGAGCATAGCAGCATTTATGTTGTCACCTTCTTGTGGCTAGCCATGGCTGGTTTCACTCACAAATACTGGCATACCTGTTAAATATATGCAGTCCAAATTCAGGACAGAGTCACTTACAGCTTATCTCATCATTGTTAAGTCTGGGCACCTGAAATGCATCCTATTATTATTATTAAGGCTGCAGCTGACACACATCAAGGCAATAAGTTGGGAGTGCCTCACTTGGGCAAAGTTCTGGACCTTCACCAACTGGTAGCCCATCCTCATTGTCTGAAGTGGCCCAACTGCAGCTGGAGTAGGTGGTAGAGGTTGTGGTAAACACACACACACACACACACACACACACACACACACACACACACACACACACACACACACACACACACACATATATATGTATATATATATATATATATATATTTAGGTTTCCTACCACATTCCAAAGATATGTAGCAGGTGGATTAGACACTTCAAACTTGTCGAAATTTTGAGTGAAAATGTGTTCAAGATGATTGTTGAATGTTCAGAGACCTATAGAAGAGTATGTACGTATATATATATATATATATATACCCATATACACATATACATAAAAATACGTAAAGCTAAATTTATTTGATCCATTTACTGATTTGCCAAAGTATTTAGTAGTTATTATGTTACATCTGGTCACTATAAAATGTGTAGTTTAGTTTAGTAAGGTTGTGACATGGTGGGAAGACTGAAGTTTGTCCTTATCCCTAATGTTGTGCAATCTCAAAGTATATTTAAAGATATAGGGATGTGCAAGGAAACCTAACCCTGTAAAATCATTGATTTCAGACTGTTTTTCCTTAATGTTGCCATGTTGTTCTATTGTGTTACAAAGATCATATAATAGTAATGTTGTTCTGTTGTGTTATAAGGATCATGTAATAATAGGATAAGAAAGTTTCCCTTTATTCTACTATTGTTTAGTCTTAGAGATTGTATATTTTGAGATATGCCAGGGATGTGGCACAGAAGGTATTCCTCCTTTCTAAAACATTGCCCTTGTATTTGTTTTACTTCTGTTTGTTAAAGTTTGATTCTGTAGTATGAGTGAAATAGGTTCTGAACATTTTTCTGTTAAGTTATGGGTCATAAACACACACACACACACACACACACACACACACACACACACACACACACACACACACGAAAAATGGATGCAGTCCACAGCACTGCACTGCATTCCCATTAATTACAAAGAAAAAATGTAACTGTATGTACTGCATTCATAAAAAGAGCCACTGATACCCTCTAGAAACATACTTCTAGCCCAGTAAAAACAAACTCTTAAACCCAAACCTAGAATAGCTTAATTCAGAAATCATAAATCACAAAAAAACTCACTAAGCTAGGCATCAACCCCTATATCACTAGGTGGGTTGCAAACTGGCTCACAGATAGAACCCACAGTGTGAAAGTAGCTGACTCCAAATCAGACTGCTGACTAGTCACGAGTGGAGTCACACAGGGTTTGGTCTTGGGTCCTCTCCTGTTTGGTCCTTACTTCTCTGAAGTCCAGGCCAACACTAAGGGACTATGGCTGACAAAGTTTGCAGACGAATGCAAGTTGGGAGCTATTATTATCTCCCCAAGTGATGTTGGCATCCTACAGAATGGCCTCACTGAGACCAATGACTGGTGTCAGAACCATGGCCTTAAGCTCAATGCCAAAAAATGTGTCGTCATCCCTGATCACAGAAGGCATTATAAGAGATCTGGGAACACAGGTTGACAGCAACCTCTCTTTTCACCGCCAGGTTGCCACTGTGGTCAGAAAGTCCTTCTATGTGGCACATCTCATTACTAAGGGTTTTGCATCCAGGAAGAAAAAGGTCATTGTCTCCCTCTACTCTTCCCTAATTAGGCCAATCATCGAGTACAATGCCCCATTTGGCATGTACCACTAGACACCTGCAACAACTGAAGAGGCTGCAAAAGTACCTCACAAAGAGGATCCTAGGACTTAAACACTTGTTGTATATGGAGACACTGAAAAAACTCCAACTATTCTCTGTCTCATATTGCCTACTTAGAGGCGATCTCTGCTTGACTTACAAAGCCATGTCTGACCCAGCTCTGTTAGAAATGCTACATCTAAAGAAATCCCAATCCCTCCACACCACACGCTCCAGAGACCTCAGCCTCATTAGCACAATCAACAGAACATACTGGAGGGACAGGTTTATAACCCAGAGACTGTCCATGCTATGGACATGTCAAGCAGAGCACCTTGCTGACCCTCTTCAAGAGAAATCTTGATGAATGGATGGGAAATAGAAAATTCACCCTGGGGATAATTCCAGTGGCTGATTTTATCCAAAACAATATACTGCATGACTGGAAATATATCAACCTTAGTCCATTTGGCAATCAAAAAATATATATAAATATGTACATTTACACTTTGCATGTAAAAAAATCAATTGTAAAAATCATATTCTATTTTCATAAACTATTGCTAACAAAGATCGCTTTCATCCTTCTAGACTTCTTCAGGTTGATATATTTCCAGCCAGGTAGTATATTGTCTTAGATAAAATCACATACTTAATAATCTGGTTAAATAAGAGGTACCACATCATTATAAATTTTATTTAAAGTACATAAGGGTTATATTATTATGACAGCTACTAAGTAGGGCAGGACCAGCTCGAATGTCACACTGATGTGGGAAGGGATGTGAATTTAACATGTGTACCAATAACACTTTGTTTTACAGTACAATAAACCACTCCCTTGCCTGATAAAAAGTACATATATATTTAGAAAGCTTGTGAGGAAACTATTACTCTATTTTTGTTTTACTTGGATCACTTGTCTATGTACTTAATAAAGGATTTTTGACTGGAAACAGACTGCCTGCCTTGCTTGGATTACTTTCGATTACTTAGTAATTCTGTACAATTATATATATTTTTATTATTATAATTTTTTTTTTTACTTAAGACGAGTTTAGGTTCGCTACTTCTACTACTTTTGTCTGATCTGATTAATATACAGTGATTAACTAGAAATATATGGACTGAAAATCTTCCACACAGAGAAGTTTCTTACACTGTTTTGTAGTTGTATATCAAGACAGTTTAATTGCTTTAAGCTATGACAATGGTGGGTCCTATGAGGGAGATTGGTGGCAAATGTTAGCTATTTTATTATAGTAGGAGGCAGTTTTTACTTTGAGTATTGTTTAAATTTATTAGGACAGGAGAGGTGCATAAGATAGTTGGCAATAAGAAAGTGATGGCTAGTTCCTGGTGTGTAGATTTAACGGTGTGCAGTATATGCTGATCAAATTTGAGAATGTCATCTTTTATAATGCCTAGAAGTTTACTGTGAATTACAGTTCCAATGACAGTATTATTTGCTGATGTTATGGTAAAAGAATGCTTTTGATTCTTGCAACTTTTTGAGGTAAAAAACATTAACTCAGTTTTCTTGGGGTGAGTAGGATATTTGATTCTTTGAGCCAGGATTCTACAGAGGAGAAAGATTTTTGGGTAATGTCTTGGAACTTTTTTATTGTTGAGGCCACACATATTAATGTTGAGTTGTTTGCATACTGAACTAAACTAGCATGGTGAGTGGAGGAGTGGAGGTTATTAATAAATATATTAAATAGTAGAGGACCTGGGATAGAGCCCTGAGGGTCATCTGTAGTAACTGGTTGAAAGGATTAGTAGGTTTCCTGCCATTTAACGGCTTGTTGCCTTCCAGACAGGTAACTAAGGAACCACAACAAGGAGTATTGTGAGGAGAGTCAAACGAGCAGTTGCTGGTATGAGACAGTATCAAATGCATTTGACAAGTCTAAGAACATGGTGAACACAAGCAGACCATTGTTTACGTGTTGGCTTATTATACTGGAAAAATGTAGTAGTACAGTAGTTGTGCTGTGCTAAAACCATGTTATGTTTCTGAGAACAGGTTATTTGAGGTTAGGTATTGCATCAGCTGCATATGGATGTGTTTCTCTAATGTTTTGGAGGGGGGAGAATTGCTATTGGTCTGTAGTTATTAAACTCTGTAGATGTGCCGCCTTTGTGCAGTGGTATGATGTAGGATTTTTTTACACAGTGATGGGACATATCTTTCTGCTATGGACCTATTAATTAGTATGGACACAGGGAAGGCTATGACTTTAATAGCCATTTTAGGTAGTCTGATGGTAGATGCTCTACAGCTACAGAAGTAGTTTTTAGTTTAAGGAGCAGCTTCATTATGAGTGAAGTGGGTGCTGGACTAAAAATGAAGAGATGTGGGTGGTTTTGAAAATTTTGTTAATTTATCAGCAGGAATGGAACCCCCCCCCCCCTTATCAAGCCATTTATTTTTATCCTTCCCCATATATGAGGGATAGATAGTCCAACTGTGTTTTCATTTTTTGAAATGTGATCCAAAATTATTGAGCTTCAAAAAGCTAGTTCTTGTAGAGTAGACAGATAAAGTCTTGACAACTGCCCCAGTAACCTAAGTTTGATCAGTGACTCAATCACTTGGTAGAGCTTGCAGGAGGAATGTTCCTCATTCTGAGTTTAAAAAAAGTCCATGGCATATACATAAAAGATCTGTGGCATATTCATTTCTAAGAATTGTTTTAACTAATTTCACTGATGTTGTGTCTTTCGGCTTTTCCCGATTAGGAGTACGATATATTTATACAAGCAGCTTATTCTGATAAAGATGCATGCACCAGGGCATTCATTTTTCTAAACCTAGGAGGGTCAGAGGCCATTGAAAGGGAGCATTCATTTGTATATGCACTAGTAGTGTATGAAAGTGAAGGGGAAACCCGTCATATTGTTGTGCAGGCTGAATCAAGAGAAGACTCTGAGTGTTTGAAGTGCAAATTCAGAGAAATGTGGAACCCCCAGACTAATGTTACATTAGAGAAGCATTTGTTTTACATGAGAGATCAAAGGCAAGGAGAAGCTTTTGTAGCTTGTATACTGACCTGAGAAACAAAGCTAAAATGTCTAAGTTTGGTGATTTAAAATATGAGTTAATAAAGGACAGGCTTGTGTGTGGTATTAATAGTGCTGCTGTGAGAAAGATTTTGCTTTGTGACAGTGATTTAATGCTGAACAATGCTACTGAGATTTGTCAAATCCATGAAGTTAGAGAAAGCCACACAAATACACTTGCAAGTGATAAGAGCATGGTTTCAGCAGGCTCCAGAGCAAATGTAGATAGTATGCAACATGTGACTAGCAAAAGCAGGCCTATGCACATGGCAGATATAGCCCATGTAGGTTTTCTTGGGAGGTCCTGTAGTCTTCCAGTAAGTTCCAAGACCAGTTCAGTTAACGGACTATGCTCAGTGCAGTACAAGGGTGAATCAGCAAAAGCCAAATCAAGCTTTATTGTTAACTGTCATAACTGTGGTGCCAACCATGAGTCTAAAAGAGAAAAGTGCATAGCATTTGGCCAGTAATGCCACAAATGTAAGAAATGGAATAATTTTCAAAGATTTTGTAAATCAAGTAAACTTCACACAGTTACAAAGAAGGGTCACTTAAAAAAAGCAAGTTGATCAAATAGACCTGCAACAGTCTGCTTTATATGTAGATGGTGTGTCAGTAATTGGTGAAATGATTGATGTAGTAGCTTTATTGGCAAGAAATTAAGTATTTTGTACTGCCCAAATCAATGGTAAATCCACTGAGCTCAAACCAGACAATTGTTCAAAGTGTAATGTTATGTCTGTAGATACTTTTTCTAAGATAAGAGCTGGTGAACAACCAGTTATGTGAAACTTGTTGCTTATGGAGGTGATGACATTCAAACCTAAGGCTCATTAGCACTTTCATGTTATGTGGCCAAGAACTGTTATAGCTTATTACTCTATATAGTCCAAAGACCTGTGCAGTCATTACTGGGTCTCAGAGACAGTTTGAGAATGAATCTGCTTTCTTTTACCAATAAGCACATGTCCCAGTTCCAGCTTCGCTACCATTTTTTCAGAGTATGCTGATATTTTCAATGACAAGCTGGGCAAACTTCCAGTTGTGTATTCATGAAATTAGACCGAAAGATCAGTCCAGTGGTCAGACCAGCAAGAAGAGTTCTGATAGTTATGCAGCATGAGGTCAAAGCTCAGCTGGATAAAATGGTGCAGCAAGAAGAAATTTGTTCTGTTACAGAACCTACCAAATGGGTGTCATCCATGGCAGCAGCTCACTAAAAAGGCTCAAATAAAATCAGAATATGCATTGACCCAAGAGATTTGAACAAAGCATTAGAGACCTCATCGTCCTATACATACAGTCAAAGAAGTCGCAGCCCTAATACCGAATGCCACTGTTTTTTCCATCTTAGATGCAAAAAGTTCATTCTGGCAAGTGATGCTTGATCGCAAATCTTCACTACCAGCTACATCCAGTACCCCATTTGGAAGATATAGATTCCTCAGTATGCTATTTGGAATATGCCATTTGGAATAAATTCTGCAAGTGAAGTCTTCTGGCATGCAATGGAGCAAATTTTTTTAGGATATCCTTGTGCCATAATAGTAGATGATTTATTAGTCGGAGGCAATGATGAAGCAGAGGATTTCAGAAATCTTAAGAGAGTTCTAGATAGAGCACGTGAAGTGAACGTAAAGCTCAAGCCTCTGAAGTGTAAATGCATACTACCAAAAGTTACGTAAGTAGGTCATTTATTTAGTAGCATTGGCTTGAGACCAGACCCATCCAAGCATGCAGCCATTCTAGAGATGCCAGCACTGGATAATGTGCAAGTTCTACAATGTTTTCTTGGTATGGTCAACTATTTAGGCAAGTTTATACCAGACTTCAGTAAGTTGATAGTGCCTTTGAGGGAGCTCACACGTAAAAATGTTACATGGTCATGGCTAGAACAGTACCAGAAAGCATTTGAAGATCTTAAGCAGACAATTGCTACACCACTAACGTTAAGATACTATGATGTCAACAAATCAGTAACTCTTTATTGCGATGCTTCAAAATTTGGTTTATGTGCAGTTATTCTTCAAGTGGCCAAGCCAGTAGCCTATGCATTTAGAACACTTACCCAAACTGAAATGCAATAGGCTCAAATGAGGAAGCACTTTTGGCAATAGTATTTGCATGATCCAAGTTTCATGACTACATCTATAGTTGAGATATTCAGATTGAAACCTATCATCAACCTCTGGTTACTATTTTAAAGAAACCTATGCATTCATCTCCAGTGATATTACAAAGAATTATGCTTAAATTTCAAAAGTACAACTTCAAAATGGTCTATACAAAAGACAAACTTCTTTATCTGGCTGATACCTTATCAAGACAACCCAGAAATACAACAGAACAGCTTGACACAGAGAATTTTGACTTTGATGTCCTGGTAGTGCATCATTTTCCTACCACAGGACTTGATGAGCTAAGAGATCATACAAAGACTGATTCAGTTTTGCAAAAGCTCAATCACTACATCAGTGTTGGACGTCCATCAAAGAAATCTAATGTACCACCTAAAGTGCAACCTTACTTTTCTTACAGAGATGAGTTGTTGATGGCATTATTTTCAAAGGTCCTACAATGGTTGTTCCTACTTCCTTACAACAAGTATATATCCAGAGTTTGCATCGTGGTCACCAATGTTCTGAAGCTACCAAAATAAGGGTGAGAGGACTAGTATTTCGGACCTCTCTAGCAAAGGACATTGATAAAATACTTTCTTCTTGTTCAGTATGCAACAGTACTAAACCGCAATTGCAAAGACAAGTCCCTGAACTATCTTGGTCAACAGTAGCCACTGACATATTTGAGTGGAACAATCAACATTACTTAGTACTGGTAGACTCTTATTTGAATTGGTATGAGATTGATCTACTACCTAACCTTACTTCCACTACTGTTATTACTAAGTTGAAATGTTATTTTTCAGTCCATGGAAATCCACAGAAGTTTATCTCTGACAATGGTACCCAAGTTACCAGTCAATTGTTTCAGAAATTTGCAAAACATTGTAGGGCAACTTACATCATACTTTGGGTGTTGGTTTTGTACTATATAAGGCAGGGAATTATGTAAAACAAATTACTCTGAAGATGTTTTTTGTAGATGAAAGTGCTTAGCCGTATCACACGGATTGTGTGTTTTAATTTTACTTTTATTCATTGGGGTTAAAACAACGTTTCGTTCAGTACTTTTTTTTGCCCGTGGAGTTCTTTTTTTTAGTTTAAGTTTTTTTTGGTTGTTAATTTTGGTTCCAAGGTTCAGTTGTTTGTTGAGGCAGTTTACCAAAGTAGGGCTTCTGTAGTGGGATGTGTGGTGGGATGTGTGGTTTCATTCTCAGTAATGCTTACTCTGTACAAGCACTTGCAGTCTTAATAAATGTGCCAAACTTTATAACTAATGCAAAGAAATAGTCATGTTGAGCTATTTACATAAAGCTATGATCTTAAATTCCACAGCAGGCTGTTCTAAGGCAGGTTCAGAATTTGTAATTTAAAACATTTGCTTACAGTGGAATGCCATATAAGCTGAGAGAAAGAACAAAAGTGTTATGCCCTTTGACCTCAGTCGTCAATGCCATAGAAATTCCATGAAAATGGAGTATGTATAAATACCTGGATAAGTGTCTCAGTGTACCTTTAAAATGGGCCGTTTGCTGACCTTTGCAATTATGTGCAAATAACTTCAGGATCATGGTTTGTTTTTTGTATTTCCTTTGTGTTCCTTTTATACTATTGAATTGGCGCAACGATCTGGCAGTAGCCAAATGTAAGATACATGTGATGTTAAAATATCTTCGAACATTATGGGGCAGCTACAGTACTTCAACAAGGTCAGACAATACTGCAAATCTAAGCAAAACCATGTATTGAAACGCATTCTTTATCCAAAAATTACTAGACCGAAGTATGCAACATTACATCAAGACAGCAGCAATGTATAACACTGTATGTATTTTAAGACAATCTGACAATATTTAATGTGTAAAACTGTTATTTGTAATATGCACTCAAAATTTAGCATATTAAATATCTGTTTAGTAATTTGAACCAACTTTCACATATTATTTGTGATCAGCAGTTACAACAAATCATAGTGATAGTAGAAAACTTTATAGAAGTATAGTCTGGTACTCTTTATCTACAGCCTGCCACTTCAGTCATGCTATTCCATTAAAACGTTTTCTTTTTTGTGGATATTTGTATTGGCAATATACAGCATTCTAAGCTGACAAACTCTGTGGGGTCTCATTTGTGATTTGCTACGTTTGTCTGGTGCTGCACAGACAAGCACAGTGTGTGAAAAAGTACTTTAATGTACTTTATGTCCCACTTGCCTTTGGATTGTAGGATAATTATTTTGCACTAGGTTTGTTTTTACCAGCTCTGCATTGAGTAAGCTGGCTGCTGTAAACTTGAACAGTTTACTTACTTTTTTTTTATAATGATAACTTTATTTATCAAATCCAGACAAACAGATAAGAAAAGACCTAATTAGCTAAGAAATATAATTAAATTAAATTGTTTCATACTCAATGGTCTACTGACAAAGTCAGCAAAATTGATGCTATGTATTGCATTTTATTAACTAAACTTTTTTCATAATAGGCCAATGTCTTTTCATCTCCTATCCCTGTGCTAAACAAAATTATCACCCTTCTGTATTGACCAAAATTATAAATCCACTAAGCAGAAAGAAGGGTAAATTAAATCCATCTCATTATTTACCCAGAATTCCTCATTGACTTTTCACGGTAGCTTTGATTCATGATGTTGCAGCTGCAGTGCTGTAATATTATAGTTCATCCCCATCCTCCTTCAGTATTTCATATAGTGGGCTAATGTATGTTTAAACACCAAACATTATACTTATTTCCTTAGCCTTCAGACCTTATTGCCTAATACCTTGCCAAAGCCTGACCTTCACTATTGGACTCCTGGATTTCAGGAATCCCTTCCAGCCATATATCACCAGTGGCTCCGTGGCTCACATTTAAAGTTCCAACTTAGTTTGCATGCAAAGTTCACTGATTCACATCAGATGAATATCAGAAATACAAGCAATGATACACACTGTGCTCTGTACCATTTTGCCATAATCCAAATTCATCACATTCTTACATATACAGCATCATTGATCCACCCTTCTGTTATACCACTAAGGAAGATAATACTGGTAGTGAATAGTAGTAGGAAATATTGGGAAAAAGACTTACCCTAACTGAGAGACAAAAATATCAACAAATCACAGGTAAGTCAGTTCCCAGAAAGTTGTACATTGATAACTATTAAAAAAAATAAGAAATAAAAATAAACAACATATTATTTATCATAGCCCATCTTATTCATCTCCTCAGCCACTCATGAAACATAACAGATAGTTCCAATAGTAGTAGGAGCAATGGGTCTTATAAAAAGAGTCTACAATCATATTTAGATATGCTACCAATACATGTAACTCTGTATGAATTGCAGAAGGAGTCATTATTGGGCACATTGCGGGTGCTGCGAAGAACACTTCTGGCTGACATCAAAGAGTGAAGCAAAACTAATTTCATGAACTTTAATCATACTTTGACTTAGGAATGGGGTCCATTCCCATCATAGTATTAGAAACCCAAAAGATTTGGAGAAATTAAAAAAAGGGAGAAACATAATAGTCACATATACATTATCTCAGAACTTAATCTGTTCTATTTCCCACTCTGCCTGTCTTCATCCATTCATGTAAGTTAATAGTCACATATAGATCCCAGCATTTAATCTTGTAAACTGTCATTCTCCCAACAGACACCCATTCACATAACCTTGCAGTCTCGTATAGTATCCTGGCACCTAATCTCTTACAGTTGTCACTCCCCCACTCCATGGGCAGCCCCGTAACTTAGTAATCATATATAGTAAAACAGCACTTATCTCTTTCATCTGTCATCCCCCCCATTACAGGTTCTCCACAAATAGAACAACATATCCCTGTAGCTCTTCAGTATCAGCATACACTGGGCTTTAAAAAACAGGCAGTTTACCAAAAATATTGTGTTAGTCTTATATTCAAGTGAATTATAAAGGCAAGGCCTTGTTCAATTAAATGAACAGCAATGTCCAGGTGCCTGCATCTTTTTATACCCCTTCTTTAATGAGTGCATGAATACAATGCCATTTAACATTTGCCCTTCTTAGCCAGTACATGGCCTATTAACCTAGTTCAACAAGCACTAGTAAATCCATACCTCTGTAAACAAGCATTCAGACATATCCCTAAATCCAAATTATTTATTCATAACCATCCATATAAAATTTCTTGCTGATAAACTTTAAATGCAGCATTGTAGCACATTTAAACTGTATTATTTTTCTTAAGCACCTGTCTGAAATTGCACTTATTCAAAACTATTAAACTATCAAAGTCATTCCAAGTGTCAAGTTATAAACAGACAACCCTTTACATGACAACAGAATAAAAGACCATTTTAAATGGCATAAGTTCAGAAATATTTAGCTACCTAATATTGCCCATAATGCAGCTTGATCCTACTTAATACTTCTTCAGGAGTATACATGAATAATACAATTGACCTTCTTTGTACACCATCTTTGTTGTATTTCATTCACTAAAGAAGACCTTTTCAAATGGTATTAGATCAAATTGATTTAATCACCTAACCCTACTTACTAATACCAGCTTGTTTCTACATAATCTTTTACATGACAGTTCTTCACGAGTGTATCTGAATACCATCTTTGACACTTTTTATTATAAACTCACATAAAGAAGCCCTTTGCATGGCATTACACAGACTGGTAGAAATAACCAATGCAACAAAAAATCCTTTATAGGTAACAAAACTGAAAAAGGTCATTATAAGTTATGTATACATTCTTAGATTGATGTTGACTAGAGAACTCCTTCATTATAAAAAGCATTATATCATTGTTGTCTAAATAAGCTATTATTCAACATGAAAAGTTTTACTACCCACCCACTTATCCTTGCAAGTAATAATAACCCTTTGAATATAATAAATAATCCATGCCCACTAACAATAAAACATGAGCAAACCATTTGCAAATAAACAATATGTGTATCCTGGCTTTGTGGCACAGAAGGATGATGCCCTGATTGTAACCCAGGCAAATGGAGTGATCATCCCTAGCAATAGAGGCCCAGGAAGTGAGGAGGGAAGAATGAAGGAGTATGGCCAAATCACATTTCCTTGGGAGGGCAAGGCTTGCACACACTTGGAGTCACATAGGGCAGTGAGATATCCCTGGTCGAGACCAGAAAAAGACCACTGCTTATGCAGCAGATGAAGGACTGCTTGAAGAACACTCCTCTTGTGGAAGTCAGGGGGAGCTCTTCATGGATAGTTCAGTGCATGTCCCTCCAACACCTCATTGGGTGCATTCAAGGATAGGTATGGCAAGAAACAAATGAAAAAAAGCTCAAACCACCCCAGTGGCTGCCTAAATGATGATCCCCTCAATCAACTTTCACCTCTTGATTGGGAAGAATCAGCTGATTGACCAAAAGTGGGTCTGGTGGTTTGCAGGCAAGTAGGCAAGGAGTTACAAAAAATAAATAAATAAAGCAAACAACATGTATAACATGCTCAGCTACAACCTTGAGGTTAATGCCTATTACCATCACCTGGTCACTGAGACATATAAAGCAACAACTAAGATTCTAGTATACCAGATTTTTCCCCTCTGCATTAGAGAAAATGATAATTCATGAGCTCAAATATTACATTGGACTCACATTATGCCTGTGATAATCCTACAGTTGCACTCTCTGCCTTTTCAATATAATTTTTCTGATTCAAGACAGACTTCTTCAATTAAAAAAAAAAGACTGATATACAAAGAAACACAGCCCCTAGATTACTGACACTCTTAAAAGCCAAATGGAAGGCAGAAACAATGCTTGGAGGGCATGGAAGTCAGACCCCCCCCCCAAGAACTTTAAGAAAAATTCAGACTACCTGAAGTATAGATACAAAAAAACTAAATAAATTATGGAAATATATTAATAAAAATAATGAAGGAAATGTGAGAGAAAAAAAGAGATCAGAAGCCAATATGCCCAAAATAAAGTGGAAAAAACAAACTTTTGGTGAAGACATATATTTTGTCACCACTTATGGCTGTTATACTTCTGAATTTGTTAAAAATGTTTCTTTGTTTTGGAAGTATTTTAGTTCTCTTGATGAAGTCAAATCTTGGTTAGGTGTAAATTTAAAATTTTCATATAGAAAGGGCAGAAGTATCAAAGATTTATTGGTGCATAGTAAATTTAAGATACCCATAGAGGGCTTGGTGGAACAAGTCAGGCTACAAGGAACCTATCAGTGTGGGAAATGCAAGGCATGCAGCTTTGTTATTTGTAGTTTTAGTCATATAAATGGCATTCCGTTCAATGTTCATGGCTGTTTTAATTGTAAAACAGAAGGGGTTATTTATGCATTATCATGTCCTTGCCAAAAGTTTTATATTGGGGAGACAAAAAGATCTTTCAAGGTGAGATTACTGGAGCATGTTAGAGACATAGTTAATGTAAAGAATGAGAGCCCTGTGGCTCAGCATTTTTTTGAAAAACATAATAGTGATGAAAGGCTGCTTAAAGCCTCAATTTTGGAGCAAATATCTAATAATGATGTTGATATGTTTAGAATTAAACAGTTATTATTATATAAGGAAACTGTATATATTTTAAAGTTTAAAACTTTATGTCCAAATGGTCTTAACGAAGATTTTAATTGGAGAACGTTGTCTAAGTAATTAACTTTTATTGCATTGATTGTTTAATTATATAATTGGTTCAACCTGTATATAAGACCTGTTGGTTTTCATTTGAGTTATACTCCTGGAAGGCGAAGGCCGAGACGTCAGAGTTTTTTTGTATCTTTGAGAATAAATCGAGCTTGGTGAATCCTGCTTTGTTGTTCTTCTACATTCCTCATTTTGAGTGCTGTTGTTTATGCTGTTTCATGACATCGGATTCATTGGCTCAACTTCCACGGGTGCTACGAGACACCATGGATGGATCACAACTTTCTTTGGACAGCTTTGTTAGTAATGCCTTGGACAGAGGTGAGAGGCAGCTAACTACCAGAACTGGTATCGATAGAGGTAATATATTGTGGGATAAATGGGAAGATGAACGTAAAAAACATTTCCCTAATCCTTTCTGCAGTATCGGCAGGAAGAACTGTGTACCAGATAATGCAGAACAGAAATCTCTTTTTGACAGCTTAGAGAAAAAGATGATAAAAGAAACCGCCACCTTTTTCAACATTTGTGGCTTACAACGCTACATTGACACGGAAACTACACCCAGGGGACTAAGGGCGTTCAAAGACCCCACCACGCCCTTTGATCTCTCAAAAGAATCAGAGGTATTGTTTCATAAAAGGTGGGTTGCTGCAGCACACAACTGCACTACACAGTGGCTACAGATTCTGGTAGAAAGAGATAGCCTAAAGCAGAAAGAGTTGTGCACTGAAATCAAAAAAACTTGCAATGACATTTCTAAAGGTGCATCCTCGTCCTTTTTGGATGACTTTCTAAAACAAATGAATGATAAGTTAAAAGACTATGAATTAACACTTATTGATCGTAAAAAAAGCAAATTAATAAGAGATTTACGTGATTATGAATTGAACAAGGCGTTCATCTCAAGAACCAATCGTAATAAGGGGCGGAAACAAGTGAGATTCCAAACGGAAGCTGACAGAACACGCTCCCTGAATTCATCGGCTTCTGCGTCGGAAAATGGGTATACATCTTATGAAGATGAGGGATTGGACACTGACTTTCCACACTTGCCAGCAGCAGAGAATCCAGAACAATTGAGACATAATTTTCGGAGGGAAGGTCCGCAACAACAGAGAGACAACTCGCGGCTTAAACGCCAGCGGGAATACCATGACTATATTCCCTCAGAATCGACGAGACGGGGAGGCTACAAGCGAGGAAGATGGTAGTGAGTTGTCCAACTCATTGAATAGTTATGTTGTTAACTTATCTAAATTTGAATTAAGCAATGATGAACTTTCTATATTGAATTTAGGTTTAAAGTTCATTCCAACTGTGGTCTCTAGGTTATATGACATGCAAATGGATACATATAAATTCAGTCGTAAATTGTACTTGAAGTATTTTTTTAGTCTTAATACTAATCAGCAATGTATAGATTTTAATTCTGATGATTCTAGTTCTAATAATAGTTTTTATTCTTGTTTGTCTGATGAATCTACTAATGCTTATGTTAAGCTTAACACTGACAAGGTTCCTTCTAAAAGTGATTTTTTCCCCTGATTTATAATCAAGACATTGCTAGTTTCATTAAAATGGTAAATCATTCGCTGGAAATGGGACATCAGGAATTTATGTCTAATTATAGCAATATTGAATATAACATGTCAAAAAGGGATTGGAAAATCTTAGTGAATCTCAGCAAGAGAAACAATGTTGTTTTTAAACCTGCTGATAAGGGCAACAAATTGGTTGTCTTAAACAGTATGGATTATTTGAACATGTGCATGCAACATCTTGAAGACAGCAATACTTATGAAAAATGTGAGATACTTAAATATCAGGAGGCTATATTAAAATATAATGAATTAATACATAGGGGCTATAGGTTGGGCTATTTTGAAATGAAAGATGTGAAAAACAAATTCCATACTGAAGGCTGTAGGATAGCTTATTTTTATTGCCTGCCCAAGATTCATAAAGGCCTTGACAAACTTACAGGTCGCCCTATAGTTTCTGGCTACAATTACTTTTTAAAGAATATAGGTATTTTCCTGCATAATTATTTAATTCCCCATGTGAAAAAATTACCTTCTTTTTTATTAGATGTTTTTGATTTTTTGAATAAAATTAAAGGTATAAAATGGAATCATAGTTTATATTGGTTGTCTGTAGATGTAAAAAGTTTGTACACCAATATAAGCCATGACTTTGGGTTAGAGGCCTTGAGACGGTTTTTGGGTCAGTCACCTGTTTCTGAATTTGTGATTGAGTTAATATATTTTTCACTAACAAACAACTATTTTGAGTTTAATAACATTATGTATCGCCAGAAACAGGGTACAGCCATGGGGGCTCCATTTGCCCCCATGTATGCCAATTTGGCAATGGGACTTTTTGAATATGAATATATTTACAAACATAAATTTTTCCAAGACTGTGTCATCAAATATTATAGATTTGTAGATGACCTGATTTTTTTGGTAGAAGGGGATCAATCAAGGGCTGCAGAATTCATTTCGGACTTGAAACATAACAGGTTTGGGCTGGATTTTGATGGACTGACTATGGGCCCCAGGATACCCTTTTTGGATGTCATTTTGGACATTTCCAGTGGTTATAAATTAATAACCTCGGTGAATAGAAAGTTTGAAGGTCCGACTGATTATGTATATGGTACCAGTGGTCATGTTCCCCATATCAAACATTCTTTACCATATGGCGAAATGTTAAGATGTTTTAGACTTTGCAATGATGAACATGTATTTAATAATGAATTAAAATTAGTTTGCAATTCATTCCTTACAAGAGGATATAATATATCCTGTCTGAAGGAATGTTTGAATAAATTATGGAAATATATTAATAAAAATAATGAAGGAAATGTGAGAGAAAAAAAGAGATCAGAAGCCAATATGCCCAAAATAAAGTGGAAAAAACAAACTTTTGGTGAAGACATATATTTTGTCACCACTTATGGCTGTTATACTTCTGAATTTGTTAAAAATGTTTCTTTGTTTTGGAAGTATTTTAGTTCTCTTGATGAAGTCAAATCTTGGTTAGGTGTAAATTTAAAATTTTCATATAGAAAGGGCAGAAGTATCAAAGATTTATTGGTGCATAGTAAATTTAAGATACCCATAGAGGGCTTGGTGGAACAAGTCAGGCTACAAGGAACCTATCAGTGTGGGAAATGCAAGGCATGCAGCTTTGTTATTTGTAGTTTTAGTCATATAAATGGCATTCCGTTCAATGTTCATGGCTGTTTTAATTGTAAAACAGAAGGGGTTATTTATGCATTATCATGTCCTTGCCAAAAGTTTTATATTGGGGAGACAAAAGATCTTTCAAGGTGAGATTACTGGAGCATGTTAGAGACATAGTTAATGTAAAGAATGAGAGCCCTGTGGCTCAGCATTTTTTTGAAAAACATAATAGTGATGAAAGGCTGCTTAAAGCCTCAATTTTGGAGCAAATATCTAATAATGATGTTGATATGTTTAGAATTAAACAGTTATTATTATATAAGGAAACTGTATATATTTTAAAGTTTAAAACTTTATGTCCAAATGGTCTTAACGAAGATTTTAATTGGAGAACGTTGTCTAAGTAATTAACTTTTATTGCATTGATTGTTTAATTATATAATTGGTTCAACCTGTATATAAGACCTGTTGGTTTTCATTTGAGTTATACTCCTGGAAGGCGAAGGCCGAGACGTCAGAGTTTTTTTGTATCTTTGAGAATAAATCGAGCTTGGTGAATCCTGCTTTGTTGTTCTTCTACATTCCTCATTTTGAGTGCTGTTGTTTATGCTGTTACCTGAAGTATAGGCATGAGTTTAGGATCAACACCAATGCTGCTAAAGCACTATTTCTGAGAAATACACAACACACAAAAACTACACAGTTCAGGCAATCAGGAAGAGGCTGACAAACAATCAAAGCTGTAGTTGGTACCATTTTCCATAAAAAAACTCCTCTGTACCTCTTGTATAACAGTTACTATGAAATACCAAATAAAATATTACTGGCTCTATCCTCCCCTAGCAAACATCTCTTCAGCAACGAACCTCCTACCTCCCTATCAGTACCACTTCAGAAATGAATGCAGTCCTAATTATTCTACTTCCACAAACGCCATCAGAAAACAGCTCAGAACTTTCTAGACAATATTTCTTAAAACTGCAATCCACATTTTCACATAATTCATCCCAAATTGCTACAAACTGGATGCCACCTGTTAAACAAAACCATTGCTTTTATCTTTAACCTGTCATTGGCCGATAAAATTGTAGACCACTGCTTTAAGCATACTGTTAGTGTCCCCATGCTAAATAATTTAAAACTTGACATAATTGCATAAAGCTAAGACTAATAATCCTTCTTCTACAGGAGATTAGTCAAAGTCAAAGTAAACTTTATTGTCATTCAGAAATCACACACGTGCAAATACTGAATGAAATTCCTTGTCTCCAGACTCAGAGTGCAGACAACATATAGACTATTTTCACAGACATTTACTCATATAACACCTAGCTATTACATCACAGACATGTAGGTAGACAGACTAATACTGCACATAATTAGAAACACATTTTAAAACTTTTTGCAGTGAATACTTACTTGCATGAGATGTTAGTATTGCACAGGCACTTGGTAAGACATTGCATTGATCCATTGCCAACCTTTGCCCCTTTCCAAAATACTAGAGAAAATACTATATGTCCAGATGCTGAAATGAATTCTAAAATATGATATAATTTGAGACAGGCAGCACTGGTTTTCTCCCAGTTATAATACAGAATAGCATAGTTACTGAAATTTACAAGCTTCTCTATGACATACATTGCAATCTGAACCATGGATAGATAGCAGGTGTTATTTCCTTTGATCTTAAAAGAGTGCTTAAAACTGCAGACCACATAATGCTATTGGACAAACTTTCAGCTATTGGTTTCCATCGCAAAGTGACCTTATGGTTTCAAGACTATCTTTCTAACAGATTCTTTGCAATAAGCAGCACTCAAAATAGTTCTGAAATGGGTATTGTCCACAGAGGCACAGAGTAGTACCCGGGATCTATACTTCACTCACTCCTTTTTTCACTTTTTGCTAATTATCTACTCAGGGATCTTCCCAGCTCCAATTGCATAATGTATGCTGATGACTTTGTATTATATGACTCAGGTATTACCAACATTTTCTCATCCCTCTATAACAACTTTAGCTTAGCTGGAACTAGCTTACCTCTAACAAGCTAACAATCAATACATCTAAGACCACTGTTATTCTTTCTGAAACATAATGTTAATTCAAACATAACAGCAGTCTACACATCACAGACCTGTCAGGCTTCCCTTTGTCAGCAACAAATTCACAAAGATACATGTGAACTACTCTTGATCAGAGCCTATAATTTACTTTACATATTGAGATGTAAGTCTAACAAGGTCCTAATCAATTAAAGGTGACACAAAACTTCTCCAGTCTATTTACAATAGAATCAAAAATATCCACTGACATATTTTTGTCAGCTGGGATGTGGGCTTCCCTTGTTTGCTTTACAATCTTCAAAAAATATTCCACATTACTTCAAACCACTGAAAATAAGATTCTTAGTTCTAAAACTTTATCCAGCCTTTGTGAACTCCATTGTTTTGCCACAACTATGGCCATGTGCCTTGCTATAACAGCAAGGGCTAGTTGAATACTAAACATTCTCCTTTTTAAAATCATTAGCAATCTGTTCTGCCCCCCCCCCAATAACTTGCATAATACTAGAGAAAAAATTCTGCTTCCTCCCATAGTAATTCAAATTATTATCCTGATTTCCTGGCCCATTCAAATTCACTATAACAGAAACAGCTTTCCCCCAAAACACCACAGCCTTTTGGAATAATATTTCTGAATACATTTGGCAACTCGGTGACCTGTCCTTCAAGAAAACTGTGAAAGCCCATCTCACCAAAGAAAATAAATGCACTTCTTTCAGAGACACATATTGACATTTCTGAATAACCTACTTCCCACAGTGTCTTAGTAGCATTTTAATTTCTCTGGCCACAATTTTCGTATATAAATTTTGCTGAATTTTAGGGCTTACACCTCATTTCTTGCTGTCTACACTTCAATCTATGTAGCTTATCTCCAGTATTTGACCAATTCAGTCAATGCCTTTTCCTTATCGTATCTCATTTTTCAATCTGTCTGCTCACCTTTCATGACCTCGAATGCCTATTATATCTTTCTCAATATCTCTTTGTTTAACTTCTCACACTCAGTTTTTTTCAATCTTTTCTATCTTGTGTATTACACTATTTTTCTTCTGTTGCATTCCCTGCACTGCATACCTCCCAGCTCTTCTCCTGTTTTCCCATGAGTTTTTCTTCTGTTGCATTCCCTGCACTGCATACCTCCCAGCTCTTCTCCTGTTTTCCATGAGTTTTTCTTCTGTTGCATTCCCTGCACTGCATACCTCCCAGCTCTTCTCCTGTTTTCCCATGAGTTTTTCTTCTGTTGCATTCCCTGCACTGCATACCTCCCAGCTCTTCTCCTGTTTTCCCATGAGTTTTTCTTCTGTTGCATTCCCTGCACTGCATACCTCCCAGCTCTTCTCCTGTTTTCCCATGAGTTTTTCTTCTTCTTCATTCCCTGCACTGCATACCTCCCAGCTCTTCTCCTGTTTTCCCATGAGTTTTTCTTCTTCTTCATTCCCTGCACTGCATACCTCCCAGCTCTTCTCCTGTTTTTCCATGAGTTTTTCTTCTTCTTCATTCCCTGCACTGCATACCTCCCAGCTCTTCTCCTGTTTTCCCATGAGTTTTTCTTCTTCTTCATTCTCTGCACTGCATACCTCCCAGCTCTTCTCCTGTTTTCCCATGAGTTTTTCTTCTTCTTCATTCTCTGCACTGTTTACCTCTCAAGTCTTCTCCTATAAACTGTTCTTTAGTTTTGCATTACACTATTTTCCACTAGCCTTCGTTTAATTCCATTTAATTCCATTGTTCTTCATTTAACTCTTCTCTTGCCTGCTGTACTTTTGTCTCTCATTATATTATTTTTCATTTTTCTTCATTCAGTGCTTCCTTCCCTTTAAATTCCATCCTTTGATCACTACCTGCTTTAGGGTATAGTTTTTTTGCAAACATTCTGTCCTAGCCTCTCCAATTTGTATCTAATGTATAGTGTTGTTTGTACGCTCTCCTTATTAATTATTAGTTGTTAAACTAGTCAGGAATAGACTGGATTTTTATTTTACTTGATCACAAATATGTGTATGTATAATAGGTTTCCTTATGAGCATTTTCTTATAGTTCCCTTAATCACTTGCAAAGTATGTTCCTATAGTTTTATGGTAACAGCTACATGTACCTTTCCACACTGCTGTGATTGGTATCCATTATTGGTTCATAGGTTAATAGGTAAATACTAGACAATCAGTCTGCAGACCATTACAAGTCTGGCCAATGATTCATATTCAAAAGTCCCCCCAGCCCCAAAGGGGGGCAATACAGAATAGGCTGGGGAGAATTTGAGGTGACCCATCCAATTATCTTGGTTTGCATTGAAAGTGGCAAAGGTACTTACTCTGGGACAAACCTCAACTATATGTCTCAAGCAAACCACAAGAAGCAATGCTAGCTCTCCTTCAGCTGTTTATTTACTTATAATGTTACTTGATTCAGAAATACCCAGTGTTCTTAATTCTAGCCAGTCTCAGTTCTTAATTATAAGGAACTATTCAACAGCCATTCCTGAGTCATTGTACACAAACACACACACACATACACGCACACACACACACACACACACACACACACACACACACACACACACACACACACACACACACACACACACATACAGGCAAACCATTCAATAAAAAATACAAGAAGAAAACTCAGTCAAGCTAGAGCCTTAGCTGTGTAATACCTTGAACTTGCTGTAGTGGAGGCCCATTAGATATATGCAGATGACCTCTTAAGGTCATGACCATTTTTAGCTACATAGGTTCTGAATGCCCATGACTTTCTACTTTTAAGTATTTTATTCAGGTCAATAAAGCTAATCCCAATTAGGTGTAGACGTGTCAAGTTTTGGACTTTTTATAATCTCATCAGTAAAGCATAAGTGGATTGTTTTAGTATATGTTAGAAACACATGGCTTTAAGCAAAGTAAGATGCCTATAAACATTAATGTGCCTGCATAATATTCCAAACAGCATCCAAGCAAAGGGTAAAAAGGTTATTCACACAAACTTTTCAGTAAAAACTGCAAGACCCAGCCAAGCTAGAGCCTTAACTGTGTAATATATTAAACCTCCTGTAGTGGAGGTCCATGGGATATATGCAAATTACCCAATAAGGAAGTACCAGTGTTTCAGGATTATGGCTTCAGAATGCCCATGACTTTTTCTTTTTAAGTCTTTATGGTTACTTTTAGACTCATAAAGACAAACACCACTAGCTATAGACATGCCGTGTTTTAGACTTTTTATTACCTCATCAGTACAGCATATACTCATAGGGTCATGGAAGGTTAATAAGCTAATGGCCCTAGAGTCCTTACAAGCCTAGCCATATTTATCTGGAGTTGCCCCAGTTGTCGGTGGTTAGGTGAGTGAAGTTCACAAGAAAAATTGCTGAAGGAACCAAACCAAAACGAAGACAATGTCCCCACAAATCCAGATATAAAGTGTTTATTAGATGCCTTTTGTTCATCCACTGTCAGAACTTCTTCAGATAAAACTCTTATACAAATTAACTGTTTAAAAGTATTTTTTAAAACCAATCACATGATAAAAAAATCACCAATCGAACATTCATACCATTTTTCTAATTAACGATTTATCTAATTAAACATATTCCCCCCAATATTAACCATTTTGTTTCCATTTTACTTCTCCTATAACAATAGCAATAGAGAAACTACCATATATAAACATTCTATGTATGAAAAACTGATGTTAATAACCATATAATTCATTACTATACATATATATATATATATATATATATATATATATATATATATATATATATATGTTACAGTATATAAAAATGTATAAATTGTCATCTAGACAAACTTTCATCTAGATAAACTTTTAAACTTTAAAATACATGAGACTGAACACATATCATTTAATCCAGGATAACTTCCTGCATTTAGCCTAAGCTGCCACAATAACTCTGACCGTTGCAATAAAAGTGAATCTGGTCTACCTCTACCATCTTGTTCTATCTGGTCTATCACTTTAAATTTAAAAATATGTGATGTATATTCTAAATTGTGTTTTGCTAAGGCATTGTCTATCTTATTTTTCTTCATACTGTATATGTGTTCATATATTCTCTCCTTTATTTTACGGTCAGTCTTTCCTATGTAAAATGCTGAACAAGACTGACATACTGCGATATAAACAACAGCTTTTGAGTTACATGTATATTTCTTATGTATTTCCAGCTTCTTATTTCGTACATAAAATGTTCTTCCTGTATCTATATATCTGCAATAATTATACATGTTGCATGTATACATACCAGCATCATTCATTTTATATAATTTACTATTCCAACTAAGCAAAGTTTTAACATTTTTCCCTTTTCTGAAAATAATCTGTGGTAAACTATTAAATTTATCAGAGACTAATGGCTGCCCCATAAGCAGATTTCAATTTTTGTATATTATATTTTTAAAATCACCTGCATCTAAATTATATGTAGTGATAAATCTATATCTAACCACTTGCTTCTCACATGGTGTATTTACATAGCCTTCTTCACTTATTATACTATTGGTGTTACTAATAATTACATTAGTCTTAAAACTCAGAATAGGTGTATATATTCCTCTTTCTTTCTTATTCTGAACTTCATTTCTAAGTTCAGAAAACAATTCATAAGGATATCCCCTTTGTATAAACATGTTACACAGAAAATCTATATCATTTGTCACCATGCGTGCTGCTGAAACTTGCTGCCCTTTTATAACAGATCGTTTCTGATGTGGGGGATGACAACTTGTAAAATGCATTTGAATAAGTTTCTTTTCTGTGTATTTTTCCTATATATTTTTGTCATGTCTATCCTTCTATAATTCAATATGTAAATATGCTATCTTTTCCTTATTAAAATTAAATGTAAATTCCAAAAATTCTGTTGTTTTACTAAGGTAATCCACCATTTCTTTTGTTTTATTCTCATCTCCTTTGATAATAATGAGTATATAATCTAAAAACCTTGTATAATAGTATATCATGTCTTTCATCAGGCTACTATCTAGAATTAACTTACATTCTCAGAATGCCATTATGAGATTTGAGAAACTACCTCCACAAGGTGAGCCCATTGCTACACCGGTAAGCTGTAAAAATAACTTATTCTCAAAGGATGTGTAATTATTTGTTAAAATAATATCTAATAACTCTTTCATTAATGAAATTTCATTACTACTAGCACCATTCATTCTCAACATCATAGAGAACCATTCTATACCTGTTTCATGAGGTATTGATGTATACAAATCTTTTACATCTATTGTTACAAAGTTGTATTCACTCTTATATTCCAACATGTTAATATTTTCTAGACAAGTAGTTACTTAACTATGCCTGCACCCAAAGTTCCAATTTTATTTGGCACTCCTAAAATACATAAATCTGTTGCAAATCCACCTATAAGAGCTGTTGTAGATGCCAGGAACTCTATTACATACGCATGTCTGAAATTTGTGGACACGATTCTTAAGAAATATATAAAACAGGAGACCCAGATATGTAAAGATTCCTGGACTTGTCTAGAAAATATTATTACAATTGTGGCAGCTTAGGCTAAATGCAAAAAGTTATCCTGGATTAAATGATATGTGTTCAATCTCATGTATTTTGAAGCTTAATAGTTTATCTAGATGAAAGTTTGTCTAGATGACAATTTATACATTTTTATATTCTGTAACATATAAATACGTGGGTCCCCTTCATATGGTCGACTTTTCACAAAGTCGACTTTCATATGGTCAAGACCATATGATCATACCTCTCAACCTGGAAACATCAAAAATCTGGACAAGGCCCATGAAAAATAGGTACAAATCTGTACACTGATTAACATCTAATTTGCATATATAATTACGTAACCCCACCCACTCCAATGGAATTGTGGGATGCCAACTTTCAAACGCAAACTTAAGAACAGACAACAAAACTATGGCACCAGAGTCCCCCTACAGACATTGCAATGTCCCATTACCTGGCTATTCCACCCCATTTACCATAAACACTAATGTATGCATACTGCTTTACTTCTACAATGATTATTTGGATTTTATTTTTACTCAAAGCCATAGCAAAGGCAGCAAAGTGGTAGCTGCCCCAAGTGAAACAATTAGGTAGTACAATTAGTGACATAATAGAGATGTTGATCACTCCCTACCTGGAAGTGCATGTAGTCTTACAATGCATTTAAGCACCCACACCTGTACAATAATTAGGGGGTACAATTAGTGGCTTAATAGAGGTGCTGATTGCTCCCTACCTGGAAGTGAAAGTAGTCTTAAAATGCATTTAAGCCTCCACTCTTGTATAACTGCAGCTGCTTAAGAGATGGTCAGTTTGTGAAGATAGCAAAGAGCTACTGTGTATTTACTTCCCTTTGCTATGTTCGGACACTGGTTTCACTTTGAAACAGAGGTTCTTTTTTTTAAAAAGTAATTTGAATATCACTCATACAATGCTACAGATATCTAGACGTTTGCTGTGACTAAAATAATGGTTTAAGAGCTTTCATTTTTCCCTCAGCTTTGAATACCTTTTTCATTTTCTTGGGGATATGGCATCAACCAGTGAACTGACTGACCTAACTACAGGTCTGTGATTACAACTTACGATGCTATTACTTGGCTTGCTACGTATACTATACTTAGAATATGTTTAAACTCTTCTTGTTTGCAAATGTCATAAAAACTTGAAGTGGAATCATAGTGATTAGCAGACATTAAACTAAAGGCTGCAAGTATAATTCAGACATTATGTCTCATAAAATTAAATTTCAATTCCTTAGTACCTATAAATCAGTGTCTCTACCTATTGTATCACTGTGTACATGTTAAACACTCATTTTGTGCTAACCAGCTTTAACTGTTTTTGTGTTTTTCTGCTGCTGTTTTTGTGTTTTTCTGCTGTATTCTAAAGTATCTGCACTTAAAAGTAGCATTTTGGTCGACTCTGGTCGAATATTACTGTTTTTTTGCTAATTTAATTGCTGAGGCTGCTCACTAAAGTGTGCTAGCCTGTGTTAATCGATTTTACTGTTTGCCTAACTGCATTTCTGTGTTCTTTTCTAAAAAAACAAAAAACAAAAAAAAAAATACTCCTTGTTTTCCCGCCTTTGCTCGACTAGTTAAGACCAGTATACAGGCTTTGCTGTATTCTGGGCTGTGTGTAGTTCCTGTGTTGGCCATTGCCTTACTTGGATAGAAGGAAGTTTCTGAGCTCACCAGTGGGAGTGGGGAGCCTTGAGCAGCCTATCTGTCCCTGGGGGAAGTGATCTCAGCACTTGAGCTGTAATTCATTGGTTGCCTTGGACCATTTCCAGCTCTTTTCAAGTTCCCTGTATAAAAATCCGCCTCAGGGCGTTTTTTTGGCTATATACCCAAGCAGAGCTCCACGTGGTCCTGCAGAGGGGTCCTGGCTACAGAGAACTGAAAGAAGCGACCACTTTCCTGATTTAAGTACTTTTTGGCTTTTTTATCTGCATTGTCCTCTCTGGCTTTCATTTAATAAGATACAACTGTTTTTGTGTTTTTCTGCTGTATTCTAAAGTATCTGCACTTAAAAGTAGCATTTTGGTCGACTCTGGTCGAATATTACTGTTCTTGCTAATTTAATTGCTGAGGCTGCTCACTAAAGTGTGCTAGCCTGTGTTAATCGATTTTACTGTTTGCCTAACTGCATTTCTGTGTTCTTTTCTAAAAAAACAAAAAACAAAAAAAAAATACTCCTTGTTTTCCTGCCTTTGCTCGACTAGTTAAGACCAGTATACAGGCTTTGCTGTATTCTGGGCTGTGTGTAGTTCCTGTGTTGGCCATTGCCTTACTTGGATAGAAGGAAGTTTCTGAGCTCACCAGTGGGAGTGGGGAGCCTTGAGCAGCCTATCTGTCCCTGAGGGAAGTGATCTCAGCACTTGAGCTGTAATTCATTGGTTGCCTTGGACCATTTCCAGCTCTTTTCAAGTTCCCTGTATAAAAATCCGCCTCAGGGCATGTTTTTTGGCTATATACCCAAGCAGAGCTCCACGTGGTCCTGCAGAGGGGTCCTGGCTACAGAGAACTGAAAGAAGCGACCACTTTCCTGATTTAAGTACTTTTTGGCTTTTTTATCTGCATTGTCCTCTCTGGCTTTCATTTAATAAGATACAACTGTTTTTGTGTTTTTCTGCTGTATTCTAAAGTATCTGCACTTAAAAGTAGCATTTTGGTCGACTCTGGTCGAATATTACTGTTTTTGCTAATTTAATTGCTGAGGCTGCTCACTAAAGTGTGCTAGCCTGTGTTAATCGATTTTACTGTTTGCCTAACTGCATTTCTGTGTTCTTTTCTAAAAACAAAAACAAAAAAAATACTCCTTGTTTTCCGCCTTTGCTCGACTAGTTAAGACCAGTATACAGGCTTTGCTGTATTCTGGGCTGTGTGTAGTTCCTGTGTTGGCCATTGCCTTACTTGGATAGAAGGAAGTTTCTGAGCTCACCAGTGGGAGTGGGGAGCCTTGAGCAGCCTATCTGTCCCTGGGGAAGTGATCTCAGCACTTGAGCTGTAATTCATTGGTTGCCTTGGACCATTTCCAGCTCTTTTCAAGTTCCCTGTATAAAAATCCGCCTCAGGGTGTTTCTTGCGCTTTTTATGCTGCGGTCGGGCGCCCTAGCGCAACGCGGCAAGCGGTTATACAGGTGTAATCTATTTTATACAGGTTTTAACTTTTTCTGGCTCCAAGTCTGCTCTTCAATTTTTCCCTTAGAAGCTCTACTCAGTCTATCTAGCTGTATATATCAGCACTTGTTTTCGAACTTCTATCCTTAGCAAGCACTCATAATAAAACCAAGCACTCTTACCCTAAAGTAAGCACCACAGGCATCCACTACCCCTGTGAATACCCACTTCCCTTAAAGGCACAACACTCCTTATAATATTCTAGTATGTCGAGTGGTAGACCACTAGCATCCTCTCTTGTTCAGCTGGTTAATCTGGGAATCTTAAGACAATGTTACAATTGTCTCATGTACACAGACAACCCTCTCCTCCTTCCTACTAACACATATACTTGTGAGAGATGCAACTATATAGCCAGACTGGAGGCTGAACTCTCTCAACTCAGGACTGGCAAGACCAGTCAGGAAGAGATGGTACCCACACCCAAAGCAAAACCAGTCACACATATAACCACCACCAATGCAAACCAAACACATAAACACAAAGACATACTCGGAGGCTCTTGTAAAAACTTACCAAAACAACAGAGGCCTCCAAAGCAGACACCCAGAAATACACCCCACAAAACACAACACCTACAACACATACCTCAAGCAACAGGTGTGTCACACAATCACAGCCCCTAAGGCAAAATACTATGCCAGAGACATTAGTAATAGGTGACTCTATAGTCAGACACACCGATGTTCCACTTACCAGGCTGAATAAGGAGAGGGTAATGGTGAGCTGCCTATCGGGGGCTAGGATCCGCCACATTACACACGCACTCAGGTCACTCCAAAGCAAGTACAAATATGATTCAGTCATTGTCCATGCGGGTGTGAATGACCTGAGACGTACCTCCCTGGACTACATGAAAAGAGACATTGAGGAGCTCTCCGATTATGTAGCTCAGACTGGTATGACCCTGACCCTGAGCAGCATCCTGCCTTCGCCAAGAATGATGCCTCAGTACAAAGACAAAATGATCAGTTTTAACAATTGGCTTAATCACTGGTGTCATTCTAGGGGATCCAATGTCTGTCAGCCTGGGATGATATGCTGGACAAGCCACGTTGCTTCGCAAGGGATGGCTTGCACCTGTCACCACTGGGCTTCCGGATACTGGCCAAGGCTCTTGCCACCCCATAGTGCCTTTTTTAGGCAATGCTCAAAGGACAAATCAACCTCCATAAAAACAAAAATGGAAAAAATTAAGGGTAATGCTGCTCAACGCCAGAAGTCTAAATCTCAAGATGCAGGCACTCGAAGCACTTCTCAGTATGGAGAACATCGATGTCTGTGCAGTAACTGAAACCTGGTTCAAGGCTCCTGAGAGCACTCCAGCTACCAGGCTATACCTCATATCATGCGTTTAGGCCTCAAGTTCCAGGCCGAACCACAAAGGGAGGGGGAGTGTCCATTTTCATAAAGGACACCTACACCTCTCGATTGGTGGCTACTCATGAAGCATTAAAAACCATACAAGTTTTACTCACCATAGGCAAAACTGCCATACAACTGGTCGCATGTTATAGAACACCCTCCCAATCCCAGGAATCCCATCAAGCATTCCTGAAAACACTGGAGGATATGAATGTCACACCAAACACCATCATATTGGGTGACTTCAATTACCCCAACATAGACTGGGCCCACTATTCTAGCCCTAACACCCTGGCCCAAAGATTCCTGGAATTCATAAACTCAAATGCTATGGAGCAACTGGTCACCTCTCCTACGAGGAGAGATAATATACTTGACCTGATTATCACAAACATGGGGTCCAAATGCTCCGCACCGGATATAAACCCCTCACTAGTAAGATCTGATCATAAACTGATCACGTTGGATGTACATATCTCACCCCACCCCAGAACAAAGACTACAGTGAAAAACTTTTCAAAAGCTGACTTTGCGCTCCTTAAGTCGGAAATTATATCCTTTAAGCCTACTGGGTTAATGGAAACCACATCCCAAAATGCTGAATCCTTCACAAAAGCCTTCTACGGACATCTCCAGGAATGCATGGATCAGGCAATCCCAACTAAAACCAAGACCCTCTCCACCAAGGGCAAACGCCCGGTTTGGTGGACCCCGGCTATAAACAAACTGTACAACAAAAGAAGGAAGCTACTGCAGGACAGAGCCAAATCCCACAAGGGAAAGGCTTCCCTGATCAGCACAAGTAAAAAACTATGCTCTCTCATAAAAACATCTAAAGCAAACTTTGAGAAAAAGATTGCCAAGGATACCAAAGACAATCACAAAGCCTTCTTCAATTATGTCAGAACCTTGGGAGGAAATTCTCAGATATGCTCTGAGCTAGTACACAATAACAAAAAATTCACTGATCCTACCGACATTGCCAACATTCTGGCAGATAGGTTCAGTGCAAATTTCTCCCCTCCCTCACCCCCTAAAGATGAAGTAACTATCCCTGCTGAATGTAACCTACCTGTCATCACAGACACACAGGTGAAATCAGCACTCAACAAGGCAAAAAACACAGCATCTATGGGACCCGATGGTATCCCCGGTTGCGTGTTACGTGAACTCAAGATGAACTAAACCGCCCCTAAGAACTCTATTCAATCTTAGCCTCACTACAGGTTATGTACCTGAACACTGGCGCACAGCAACAGTGGTCCCACTCCACAAAGGGGGAAATTCTACTGACCCAGGTAACTACCGCCCCATAAGTTTGACCAGCCTGATCTGTAAGGCTATGGAAAGAATCATCATGGAACTCATAAATGGCGACATTGGGGATCTGCAGACCCTTGATCCCACACAGTTCGGTTTTGTAAAAGGCAGATCCTGCCTCTTAAACCTGGTTGACTTCTTTGAGACAGTCACTAGTGCCATCGATGAGGGCAAGGCTGTCCACACTGCCTATTTGGACTTGGCTAAGGCCTTTGACACAATACCACACTCTGGCATCATTGACAAGCTCAGCAGCCTAAATGTAAATCCATATGTCACAAGATGGGTAGCAAATTGGCTAAAAACAGAACCCATAAGGTTAAAATTGCTGGAGCCATGTCAGACTCAAAACCCATCACAAGTGGTGTCCCACAGGGCTCAGTCTTGGGTCCACTCCTATTCGGCATTTATTTCTCAGATGTGAAAGCAAATATGGAAGGATTATGGCTGACAAAGTTTGCAGATGACTGCAAACTGGGTGCCATAGTGGATTCACCTGCCGACACACACATCCTACAGAAAGGTCTCACTGAAGCGGACAACTGGTGCGGAATCATGGCCTCAAACTTAACGCCAAAAATGTATAGTCATCCCTTTGGGAAAAACAAAGTACCCACAAACTATCACGTAGACAATAACCCACTGAATACAGAAGATGTAATCAGAGACCTGGGGACTCAAGTCGATAGTGACCTCTCCTTTGACAACCATGTTGCCAAAGTGGTCAGAAAGACTTTCTACCTTGCCCATCTCATCATGAAGGGATTCTCATCCAGATCAAAGGAGGTCATTGTACCTCTGTATTCCTCCCTCGTCAGGCCCATGATTGAATATAATGCTCCATTTGGGATGTATCTCACCCGGCACATGCAACAACTGGAAAGACCCCAGAAGTACCTCACCAAGAGGATCATAGGTCTAAAACATGTGCCTTATCCAGCTAGATTAAAGAAACTCCAGCTCTATTCAGTAGCATACCGCCTGCTCAGAGGTGATTTGTGCCTAACATACAGGGCCATGTCCAACCAGGAATTGATGGACATGCTCCATCTCAAAAATCCAAATCCACCAGAACCACACGAGCTAAAGATTTCAACCTCTGCACAAATATGAATAGGACATGCTGGAGGGATAGATTCATAACACAGAGGTTACCCATACTCTGGAACAAAATCCCAGTTCACGTGAGACAGAGCCCTTCATTGGCACTGTTCAAGAAAAATCTCGATGCATGGATGGGAGATCTAAGTTTACCCGGGAGTGACCTCAGTGTCACTACTAGACAGAGGTATAGTTTACTAAATAATGGGGTTCCACATGTGTCACTACTAGAGAGGCGCAAATATATAGTATGGGGTGGCGTAAAGCCACATCACTGTTGGCTAGGCTTATAAATGCCCCCGGGCAGATAGCCTAGTACACTACTATGAAACTATGAAACTATGCACCTAGAAATCCACAACCAGGGCCTCCAATGAAAATTAAATCTGCTCAGCAATACTATCCTGGTAATTAAAAAAAATAAACAAACAAGGAAATAAACATTCTATCTCCTAAGCAATGCTAACATAACTTATTTGCATATCAGACACCATTTTTCTGAATCCAATACAAAGTGCAACTCAGACAGTGAGAATCCTTCTGTGCTGAGAATATGAAAAAAAATGTCAATGAAATTTGGAATGATTCTACTAACAAATTAAGACTAGCACTAAAATCAACTTCTTTGCCCAATGGGATCTGATTAAAAAACTATTTCCGAATAAAACAGCATTTTGTTATGCATGGAAATTGTTGATGAGGGAAGAAGGTGATTCTGATTAGCCCTCTGGCTGCATGTTTTACAGCTTAATGAGTACATTGCTGCAAATTGCATTAGCAAGATTTTTGTTAAAATGTGGAATCTGTAGCAAATATGGCTACAATTAATGTGAACTGAATACTCTAAAAATTATGTTTATGTCATACTACAGTTTTAAAAGAAAGTATGAAGTACATCTAAAGCCAACTGTTCATTTCTATCAGTGATTATAGTTAAAGCTGAATGAAGCCTGCAGAGAATTATAGTAAAGTCACTGGAATGGTCTTAAAACTGAATGGCAAGTGACTTGTTTAATGAAAGTTGATGCTAATCAAAATGCTGAAAGTGCATTCATTTTGTCTTCTTAATAAGATGTAAAGCAGTAATGAGCAAGTTAGGGAATATAGCTGGCTACTGCTTCTACTTTGCTATGCTTTTAGAGAGCCATAAACTGCAAAAAAAGGAGTAAGATACTAAATCACTTTCATGCCTTCTTTGCAACTGATTTGCTAGAGATATTTGGAGAACAGGATGATCACAATAATCACTTAAATCACGAAATGAACATGTGCGATTTTTATCTGAAAATGAAAATGCAACTTTTCTTTAAAGTGTGCCTAATATCAAAACAGTTAATGAGAATGTGGAATTTGATGAACAGTAGAAAGTAGTGTGGTATTTAAACAGTGAAATAGCTAAGTAAACATGGGTATAGGACAGCTCCATGAATGGGATTGTTCAAATTCTGAGAATTTTAAGTTTTAAACAATTGTCTGAAACATTGAACAATGACTATCTGTCTTACAGTCCAGACATTAGCAATTAATTAAACAATGCAAGTGTGAGAAGAGAACCACTCACATTCATTAGCTTGCAAATAGTTCCTGATCACACTAGTCACGAGAAAGACACACACACACACACACACACACACACACACACACACACACACACACACACACACACACACACACACGTATAGTTCACACACACACACACACACACACACACACACACACACACACACACACACACACACACACACACACACACACACACACACACACACACACACACACACACACACACACACACATACACCAGTTCAAGCTTACCCTGAAAATGAGTAGTTCCTCTGCCGTTATCCCAGCTCACAAACAAGTTCCTCTGCAGTTCCAGCTTTGCAATTCTGCCTGCTAGCAAGTTCATCTGCTGTTCCAACTTTCTGCCATTATCCCTGCTTGCAAAACAAGTTCCACTGTTAATAAATTATTCCAATCCCATTCCCGCCCGCTCGCAATTCAATTTCGGAGAACCGGAAATGATGATGTGAGCTCCTTGAGCTCAATTCCGACTGGCTGGTAGCCTGACGGAGCTGACGTCATCATGCACGCGATGACATCAGTTCCAACAGCGCGAAAATTAAAAAAACAAAGCAAAAAAAAAATCAGAAATGAAGGGTTGCCACTCGGGAATTGTGGCACCCCTTCATTTGGACCCCAAAACTCTGTAAAAACTGAGTAATTCGGAACGGTTGGGAGGTCTGCATATGATCGACTTTCAAAAAGCCGACCATGGGGAACCGCTATCTCCCTACAGTGTGGAATGGGAAAATTTCCATCTTCCGCACTGTAGTGCGATCTCATAGTTTGTATATTTAAGTTACGGAATGTGGGGGTGCAGGGGGGCTTGCCCCCCTGCTAATAGTTTTAGGGTAAGTGTTTGTTGTGTTTTTTGTGTTTATTTTACATGGTCGGCTTTCTGAAAGTTGATCATATGGTTTCGGTCATATGAAAGTTGTCTTTGTGAAAAGTTGACTATGTAAAGTAGACCCACATATGTATAGTAATGAATTATATGGTTATTAACATCAGTTTTTCATACACAGAATGTTTATATATGGTAGTTTCTCTATTGCTGTTGTTATAGGAGAAGTAAAATGGAAACAAAATGGTTAATATTGGGGGAATATGTTTAATTAGATAAATGTTTAATTAGATAAATGGTATGAATGTTTTATTGGTGATTTTTTTATCATCTGATTGGTTTTAAAAAATACTTTTAAACAGTTAATTTGTATGAGTTTTATCTGAAAAAGTTCTGACAGTGAATGAACGAAAGGCGTCTAACAAACACTTTATATCTGGATTTGTGGGGACATTGTGCTTTGTTTTGTTTTGGTTCCTTCAGCAATTTTTCTTGTGGATTGTTTGAATGTTTCTCTAGCAGATTTAGGTGAGTGAAGTTCACAGAGGTAAGGGTCTATGTTAGTTAATCATAGCTCTCAACCTTTCACCCCCAAAATGAGGAACACTAGCCCTCATAATGTGGAACAAATGGGAAAATGTGGAACACATACTAATGGCTTACTAAGAACTTCTACTAGGAAGGCCATAGGATGCTTAAAATATGCTGGTCTTACTTATAAAGAAGATCTTTTAATGAATTAATATGATTCATTTCTATTTACCGTGGATTTCACTTAAAAAATTCCTAACACTGAACGTACGACGCAGTCTTTCAATGTGGAATTTCGAGGAACTTCCAGGAACATGAACTTTTTAAGACCCCAAATGAGGTACATTCCTTGTAATGAGGTACACTTGAGAGGTATGTAATTAATACCGACTTGTTCTGTCCAGGAGGGACATGGGTGCCACCTTAGGAGTGAATTTGTGGTTACCCATCCATAGATCTAGGTTGCATTTGAAGAGGGTGAGGGAGGAGCTCTATTTCACAAGAACTGGAAGCTTGTTCCAGAGAAGTGGCTGTCTATGGGAGATGTGTCTTTCTTTCCAGCATGACCTGTTTATGTCAGAGACTAGGTTAAGATCTCTGGAGTGTGTGACCCTTCTGCAGTTTGATTTGCAAATGTGTAGCATTTCATCAGGGCTGGGTCAGACACTGCCCTGTAAGCCAGGCACAGGTCACCCCTTAGCAACCTGTAGGAGACAGAACACAGTGACAGGGCTTTTAATCTTTCCATGTAAGATTTGTTTTATGTACCCTGTAATTTATGGTTAGATATCTCTGTGGTCTCTCCAATTGTTGCATGTGTCTGGTGAGGTACAAGCAAAAGGGAGCATTGTACTCAATTACTGGTCTGATGAAGGCTAGGTATAATGGAATTATAACATCCGTAGATCTATATGCAATTACTTTACTTATAAGATGTGCCACACAGATGGATTTCCTTACTACTGTGGATACATAATGGTCAAAGCTCAGACTGATATCAATCTGAGTACCTACATCATGTATCTGTGGGTCTACACCTAAAGGGGTGCTGTAATGTAATTAGTGAGGATGTTAGCTTTCCTAGAGGGAATGATAATGTATTTTTTTGCATTTGGCTTTAATCTGTGGCTTTGGCACTAATCATCTGTCTGTGTTAACCCTGTCTGTAGTATATTAGCATCACTGGGGACCCAATGATTGCTGCCAGTTTGCAATCATCAGTGAACTTGATCAGCCAGAGGCAGTACAAGTTTGCCTGGACTTCTGAGAAATAAATTCCAAACAGTAAGGGCCCCAGCACAGAACCCTGTGGTATGCCACTGTTGAAGTCACTCACTTTGACAGTATGTGTCCTGTCAGTGAACCAGTTGGCTACCCATCTGGCAATGTAGGGATTAATTCCCAATTGGGAGAGTTTCTCTATAATACCTGAGTGGGAGATTCTGGCAAATGCCTTGGCTAGGTCAAGATAGGTGGTTTGCACTTTTTTCCCCTCATCTAGGGCCTTGCTGACTTTCTCAAAGAAGTCAGCCATATTTTAACAGGCACGAACTAACTTTAATGAATCTGAAATGGGATGGGTCCAGAGTTTGGAGATTACCTATATCCTTGTTAATAATGTTCATAATGATTGTTTCCATATCCTTACAGATGAGGATAATCAAGGTTATAGGCCTATAAGTGGATTGCTTGGCTATACTTTAGAAACATAGGGCTTTAAACCAAATATGATGCCCACAAAGATTCAGTGCCATTTATTATTTCAAATACACAATTCATTGACAGAGTGAACAGTTATGAAATGCTGGCAAGTGTTCTGTTAATCAAATGTCGAGGATGTTGGAAGAAGTAAGATCAAATGCATGTGGTATACTAAATGCCAAAAGTTTCAAATATACTGAAAGTTAAAGCACTAGGTGGTGGGAGTGTTTGTGTGAACATTTGTGGGTTATAGCCAGAGTAAGAGCTAAGTAAGGAAATAGGTTTAATGCTGTGCATGTGTGTTGCTGTGTATGGTGTAGACCCTAGTTTCTTGTATAGTTGTATTATTATGGAAAGGTTTTCTAAACTAAGGAGCACCCTAGACCTATTGCTGACAACATTCCATAGGCCTAGGTTTTGCGATTACATGAGATATTTGAGTGAACAAGGTAATCTGGCTGTTCAAATGAATGCTTTACAATCGACATTCTTGGCCAGGAGTTGAAGCAGAATGTGGTCAGTAAGGTGCACGATCAAGCAGTGGCCTATTTCAAATCGGACACAGTACCAAAAATAAAAATTAATGTTGGGATAGGCTAAGTAAGTTTGTAGAAATACTCACAAAGTCAACTATATAATCAGTTTTGGACCATTTTGATAGTAGACAATTTTGTCAGGAATACAGTACCTGATAAAGTATGTTTTATTATAGAAAAGGAAGAAATACTGCCTCACATCTATCAGGTTTCAAAAATCCATACTAGGAGAAATCCAATCGAACTTAACTGTAGTTTCTGTACACATGGTCAAATCTAAGGCTTTTACTTCAAAAACACCCATAGACTGTTTGGAATAAGGAATTTGATTAAATGAAATGCTGAATGGATTGTTTATCTTGCAATGTGTACATATTGTGCTTTTTTTGTAGGTCAAACTTCCTAACACTTTAAACAACAAATTTCTTTTTATTTATTAACTTATTATTATCTAACTTGTTTACAAGATTGTAGTGCTCTTTTTGGGCATAACACAGTCCAGGAAGCGGCAATTTTTAGCTTTATTAGCACTGACATAATATTGTCATCCATTCCTAATAGATGGGACAAACAATGGCCACTAGATGTCAGTTTTTCCATGTTTATTTTTTACACATGCATCTTGTTAGATGTGAATATATTGTAGCTATTGGTTTGAAATAATTGATATATTGTGTGGAGGACTGAGACAAACTATATATATATATATATATATATATATATATATATATATATATATATATATATATATACATGGGGGAGTGCAGGGGGGCTTGCCCCCCTGCTTATTTGTAGTGTAGGGTTGTTTAGTTTTTATAGTGTGGGTGGAATGGTGTATGTGTTGTGTGGTGTATGCTGTGTGTATGTTCATGGTTTTGTGTTGCGTGGTTTTGGGTTTTGGGATTTTGGATCGTTTGCCTTTATGGTTTAGGGACACTGAAATTCGATATTTCAGTATTTCGAGATTATAAAGGGGAACCATGTATATATATACATACACACACACACACACACACACACACACATATATATATATATATATATATATATATATATATATATATATATATATTTGTAATAAATTACCTGTCTCCTTTAGATGGCTGTAGATTGTTTTTGTAGTTCCAAACAGCACTATGTTGGTGGGGCTGTGCTCTGTTCACCCTTGCTGTTTTCAGGCTCACTCCACTCCCCTATTCTACTCCCTATTCCCCACCAGCACCACTGTAACTAAATTTCTACCTTCCAAACCCCAACCACTCCCTCACCCATTAATTTCATTACAGCCATCCTAATGGTCTTTCACCCACAGCATACTTAAATCACCTCATCATTTCACCATAATTGGTCTTTTCCTTCGCACTTCATACATAAATGTCACTGCCTTACTCAATCTGTTCCGCACCTTTTACTAACTCTTTCAAACCTATCTTTTCCTAATTGTAACTACAGTATGCTGTTCCTTTGCAAACTCTCTCTACTTCTACTATCTCTTTTGGCCTTTTCCACATCCTATCACACTCTATATCTATCCAGTCGACCTGCCACTTCTGACACAGTACACCAAAATTCAAACTCATCTCTTTCTTACCTTGTAATAGCTTTCAGCCTGTACTGTATCACATCCCATACTTCCTTTAAATGCAGTTATATCAAAAAGGAACTCACACCACACAGAGGTAATTTAAGCTGAAATAGAAATATAAACAATTATTCCACTGTAATCACCTCTCATCCACGATCTCCGTATTTGGCAAAAATCCACCCAAATCCTGGACTGAGCCTTCAGTCCCTATATAACTTCAACTCATTGAACTCACCTGCTCCAACTTCCCTTCTTCCATTTGACCATGGTAATAGTGTACTCTTGATTAACTTAACTCTTAGAAGCATCTACAGTAAACCCCCTGACTTAGATACCTGCATAGCATCGCACACACCTGATGTACTTATAACCACAGAAACCTCGCTTACACCAAATATCAAAGACCAGGAAATTCTTCCCCCAAGCTTCAACCTCATCAGAAATGATAGACTACATCATGTTCTAAATACCCTGTAACTTGTTTCTTATCCCCACACTCACCCCGACCTTCCCATTGCTGAAATCATTCTCTCTTTTTTCAAATCAACAAACAAGTGTAAGAGCACATGTATCACAGTCATATATGGCTTCCTGTAAACAACATCCCAGTACTAGAAGAAACCCTTTACTGGATCACTCATAATATTAACAAGGAAATTATGACTTTTGGTCACATTAATATTGACTACCCACTTATCAACTATGACTCCCTCACTCTTAGCATTAATCTGTTTGGCTTTACCCAAATTATCACTACTAATACAAGGACAGACATATGTAACAAAAGGCAAGTGGCATTACACTGGATCCTCACCACCACCCCCAACAAAATGAACACTGCTGACTGTCTGCACGATACCTTCAGTGTCCATCTCACTGTCTTTGCCATAAGCTAAACTAATCACATACCTAAACAAACACATAGTTTATAAATATGTGTGTAAACTCTCCTTTAACAGTGACACCTTTCTTAGTTACCGCCACAAATACAACACTATCTCTTGTTGATGTTGTAATTCACTGTAATAACATATCCATACCTCTCATCTGTCTAGATTTTCTCATAATGTCCAGAATTTGAGACAAATCTTTAGTCTGTCCTCATAAAATTTGTGGTTTTGTGGCAAATCACTGAGGATTAAAGTCACTAACTAATGACATACATTTGCATTTCAGACTTCAAATTTCTCAAAAAAATACATGCTATCATACATTCTTTTGATTCTAACAATTAAGTTTATAGGAGCAATTTTTAAATATGTCCCTATTTTTGGACCTTTGTCCCCCCCATTATTTTAGGGTTTGTCCAGATTTCTAGTGGTAAGAGGTTGACAGGTATGAACATATCCCTTAACATAGTAAATGAACTAGCTCCTATTAGATCAAAAAAATTAAATCCAATTCCACTCCCTGGCTCACAAAAGAAACCAGGCATCTCATACTGAACTGGCATATAAGGCTTGTAAAACATGTTTTAGAGAGAAATGCAGCACATGTGGCAATATTTTACACAACTTAGAAACTTTAATTAAAAAATCACGTCAGATAAAACTGCATACTTTACTAAGCTTGAAGACAGACACTGTCAGAGCCCAAGCTATGCCTGACCTCAATAAAAAGCCTACTACACCCTGGCCAAACCAGCAATCCTGCACCAACTACCACCACCAACTGTGACCCCATAAATATCCAGTTTAATATTCATTTCATGCAGTCTGTCTTCTCCTTACTTAAAAACCAAACCGCCTTCTCTCCTCACTATTCTTACCAGCTATAATCACAACCAGACTTTTTTCTCCCTCCAGTCAATACCCACCACTACTATCAAGAAAGTTATCTTAAAACTGAAAAATTCAACCCAGCTCCTAAGTTTGCCTTCAGAATATCTCAAAATTGCTGCTGATGCTCTTGCATATCCTGCATCTATACTTATAAACCAATCCATTATGGGGAGCTAAGTACCCCCCAATCTGGAAAAATTCCCACATTATACTTCCACATAAAGGTGGAATGTTATAATAGAAAACATATCCAAGAAAAAGCTTCTTGGTATCGTAATAGATGATAATTTAAGCAAGCAATAATGCCCAACAGGGTGTGTGTTAATGTGTAATTAATACCCTCCCAGGTGCCTGAGGGCCTCTACACCCCTTGAAGTGCATTAATTACACATTAACACACCATGAAGTGCATTATTGCACTTAAAGAATGGGCTGTCTGTAAAACTATTGAGTTTTAAGTACTATATTATTTTTTATATATTTTTAATGTAAAATACTTCCTCCGCCTAATGTTTCAAATATGCTGTAGTATGTGTAAATGATGTTGGAGGAAGCATTTTACATCAAACATATATAAAAAATAATATAGTGCTTAAAAAAATTAATAAGCAAGTAAAACGCAACAATTTTACATAGAGTCCGTTCTCACTCCTATACACACATACACTGTCTCTTCTGCTTTCACACATACATATACACACACACACAATCTCCTCTGCTTTCATACACACTTTCACTCACACAAGATTGGTCTCACCCTCTTTCTCAGTCTCTCACTGAGTGTTCACTGCTTTCATACACACATGCAGTCACACAAGACTGCTTTCACTCTTCACTCTCTCTCTCACACACGCAGGCTCCTCTGCTTTCATACACGCATTCAGTCACACAAGATCACTCTCACTTTCTCTCTCAGTCTCTCGATCTCTCTCTCTCTCTCTCACACAAACACGCACACAGTCTCTCTCTCTCTCTTTTTTTGTTTTACATTTTATGCTTGCTAAACAGCAGAACCGCTACTTAGCGAGCGTAAAATAATGGTGGTCGTTTTTTTTTTGTAGTCCAAGTTCCACTTGATCTGCTGCCATGAAGCAGTGGACTTGTTTGTTAGCGGGCATTACTTGTACATTAATACCCTGCTGGAGAACGTTTCTACTCCAATCAGGGTGTTGATGCACAGTTTGTCCATTATCTAAAATATGATTAACACATACCTCAATGATAATTTAACATATGATCAACGTATCACACATGCCATCAAGAAAACACACCAAAGGCTTCCTCTTCTTCTTCTTCTTCTTCTGCTTCTCCTTCTTCCTTTACAGAACCAAATCCTTTCTCACTGGCTCCTATACAAAATCTTTAGCATCTTCTTACTTTCTCTCCTCGCTTCTCTATGCATCACCCATCCTGACTAATCTCCAATCTGCCTAACAAAAAAAAATAGAGCTTGCTCCATCTAAATAAGTAAGTTTGCATCTAACTTACCAAAATGAAATTGCCATTGCCTAGTACTAAGTATCTAAGCTGGCTTCTAATTACCTTACAGACTCCCAACTAATTACTGTCCATAATATAATTCACAAAACTAATTCATTCCCTTGACTAAAAATCATCATCAAAATCATATTCTCCACCTAACAATCTCTGCACATACAACAAATGTCTACTGTCCACCACAAAGTCTCTCAACAGTGCAGGGACACTCTTTACTTAACCTTTGTTACCAAGCACTGGAACTCCATCCCTCTTACCCTAAAACAAAATGTCATTGCTACAAGATTACAGCACAATTTAAAACAACATGTAACTTCCTTATGGCTATGCTCATGCTCCCAATCTAACTAAACTGATCCATCTTTCTCTTTATTTCTCTTCCCTTACCAATCTCTTTTATCACAGTCACATCAGTTTCTTTTCTTTTCTACCACCTCTACAACTTTCATTATTCCTCCACATAACTAGTCATCCTCAGTCCTCTCTTTTTCCTGCCCTCTCTCTTTTTTCTCTCCTCGTCTCCTTACTTATCCACTGCAATATCAACCTCTCTTTAGTTTTGTACATTTTCTAGTACGTAACTTTTTCTTCAGCTATATCCATATCCTTAAAGGCAAGACACAACGATGTACCATTGCTGTATCTTGTCTTTAAGGATATGGACATAGCTCTTTGCATGAGTTTATTATACCTCCAGTGCACTATGCTGTATTCTGATCTCTCTGAAAATGTTTGCAGTGCTTTATGTGTATGTGATTGTCATTGGAGTTTTTCTCCCCAGGTCTCCACTGAAAACAGGCTCTTCTTGGCCATTGGAGTTCCCCGGTTATCAAACTGAAATAAATAAATAAATAATACCAAATGAATTGTAATTGGTGCCACCTATACAAAGCCAGAAGATATAACAAACCTCCTGGCTGACAAATTTAGCTCTAATTTTATCCCCCACTCCCTGCCAGATGCTGTTCTGGAAATACCCATATCCATAACTCCCTTAACTATCACCAGAGTGATATCACTAATATCTCAGAACTCATACTTAATAGTTTGAAACATGAACTAGCAGGACCACTAGAAACACTGTTCAACTAAAGCCTCTAAACTAGCTTTGTGCCAAATGAATGGAGGACTGCAATGGTTATCCTGCTGCACAAGGGTGGGCTATCCACTCACCTGGGGAATTGTCATCCCAGAAACCTGACTAAACTGATATGCAAAGCTATAAAGAGAATGGACCCAAAGCAGTTCTGGTTTGTCAAGAGCAGGTATTGCCTACGCTACCTGGTGGATTTCTTTGAAATCATCACCAAAGCAAAGGACGAGGTCAAAATGGTGCATACTGCCAACCTTGAGTGGCCAAGGCACTTGACCCTAATACCATACTCAGTAGATATAAACTCCTACATCTTCCTGTGGATAGCCAGCTGACTTATGGACAGGATCCAAGAATATAGAATACAGGACTTTTCCTTCACAAAAATGCTAGTCACTAGTGGGGTGCCTTAGGGGATCAGTGCTGGGGCCACTCCTTTTTGGCATCTACTTCTCTGAGGTCAAGGCTAACATCAAGGGCCACTTGGCTGACAAAGTTTGCAGATGATTGCAAATTAGGTGTAGTCACTGAATCTCCCCAAGACACAAATATCTTCCATGAAGTCTTGACACAGACTAATAAATACTGCCAGAGTTTTTAAAAACTCCATGGCCCCTTCCAGTCCTGTTCTGCTGTAGGCTGCTGGCTTCACGCATTGCTCACTATTGCTGCATTACCCCAGGTGTCTCCCACTGTTCTACATAAAATCCAGGCTTCCAGCCCTTGAAAGAACCATTTAAAGAGATCCTGCAGTGGTTTCTATCCATTCAGCCTCCACAACAACTAGAATTACAACATCTCACTATTGCTGCATTACCCCAGGTGTCTCCCACTGTTCTACATAAAACCCAGGCTTCCAGCCCTTGAAAGAACCATTTAAAGAGATCCTGTAGAGGTTTCTATCCATTCAGCCTCTCCAACAACTAGAATTACAATGTCGCACTATTGCTGCATTACCCCAGGTGTCTCCCACTGTTCTACATAAAATCCAGGCTTCCAGCCCTTGAAAGAACCATCTAAAGAGATCCTGCAGTTGTTTCTATCCATTCAGCCTCCCCAACAACTTGAATTACAACATCTCGCTATTGCTGCATTACCCCAGATGCCTCCCACTGTTCTACATAAAACCCAGGCTTCCAGCCCTTGAAAGAACCATGTAAAGAGATCCTGCAGTGGTTTCTATCCATTCAGCCTACCCAACAACTAGAATTACAATGTGTATGTAACCCTTTGTGTTAAATATGATATGCCTTTCTACTCATTGCTACTGTTGTACCTTATTTCAGTATGTGCTCGATAGCAGCCTACCACGGCCTTTAGTCTCCATTTTATTCCCCAGGCTCCTTCCCACTCCCTTACGTGCTCCTACCTTTTCCTGTAGTCTCTCATAGTTTGGCCACTAGGTGGCAGGACATACCCATTCCCAGCTCCTATATCTTAAGTTGATAGTTCAGTCACTATTTTTAAGTTAATATTATAGTGTAAATCAATACATATTGAGTTAATAGTTCAGTCACTGTATGGCTACCCTGTGTGTAGTTCCTTACCCCAGTAAATTCTCTGCTTATCTCTACTTTATATACATAGCCACCCAGTGCCTTACCCCTGCCTCCTTACTTCTGAGCTTGCTCCTTGCTTCACGGATTTGTTTTTGTTGGCTAGTCTTCTTCCTTCTCCTTTGGCTCTACCCACTCTGTTTGCCCTGCGGGCTCACTCCGCTCCCCTACCCTGCCCCCAATTCCAACCCTCCCCACTCCGTCTACACTTATAGTAACAAAACCACACTCACTCACAGCCCAATTAAGTCATCTCATCCTCCACCCAAACTAATTTAGTTCCACCCCTCCCCTTCCTATCTAATTCCACCCTCCTCATCTTCTCCCCATCTGTCATATACAAAACAGCCCACATCTCTGCCCACTCAACTCATTTATTTCTTACCCAGCTCATACTGTAAATAACCACTATGCTTACTAAACCTACTACCTTCATAACTCAAATACTTCTCCTCACCTTATCCTATCTAAACTATCTCACCAGTCTTCTCAGTACCAGTCACTCTCCACCTTTTCCTACAACCACTTCACTTCACTTACAACACATGCACTACTCAACCGTCATAACTCCCCACCTCTTCTTCAATAACTGTCTCCTTTTCCCCTACAATTTATCCCTACCTACAAATACTCTTCTCCCATCCCAATTAGCCCTACTCCAATAAAACACATGACCCCCAAACTAGACAGTAAGCAGTCTAAACACCTCCTTTTCCATATTTGCCAAGTTATTACCATCCTCTTCTCTGGTGACATACACCCTAACCCCAGTCCCTCTCCTCCTCACAACTCAAATCCCCCTCCCCTTACCCCCCAACAGGTAAATCCCTTCTTTTCACAACACCGAATGCTCAAAGTGTATGCAACAAAATCCCCAACCTCCATGCCTAGCTTCTCCATAATCAGCCAGATATCCTGTCCATCTCAGAAACCTGGCTAAAACCACACATAAACATCTCTGAAATAATACCCCCCAACTACAGTATCATTAGAAAAGACAGAACCAAGAAAAAAGGTGAAGGAGTTGCTCTCCTCTACTCATCCTCCCTCTCAGTTATTCCCTACACCAAACCTATTCCACAATTCACCAATGCTGAATTACTTCTGGCCTTTATTCAGCTAAATAGACACAAACATATATGTATAGCCACTCTCTACATCCCTCCTGGAGAAAATGTCCCTATACTCGAGGATATCCTCTCCTGGTTCTCCACCAACATTAGTAATGATATGATAATCCTGGGGGACATGAATATTAACTGGTCCACCATTCAATCTCCTACAAACTCCCTAAACTTAAACCTTTACAACTTCTCTCAGCTAATCAACTCCATAACTAGACCTTCTAAGGACTTCTCCTGTGGTAGCACCCTTGACTGGATTCTGGTCTCTCACCCCCACTATATCTCTCATAGTGGTACCCTCCTTGACTCTCTCAGTGATCACTTTCCAACTTTTGCTCATTGCCTTCCCTCCTCCTTACAATTAACACACACCTATATCTTCACATGCTCACTAAAGAAGTGTAACCCCATTACCTTCTCAAACTCACTAAAACATTTAAATTGCAGCCCCCTACAAACCCTCCCCTTGAGCTTGATAACATTAGACTGATAAGTGAGCTGTTTAAAATAGTGTTAGAAAATAACATATTTATGTGTCAAGATGCATATTATCACCAGAAGCAGGGGGTGGCAATGGGCACCCCCTGTGCTATCACTTATGCAAATTTAGTGTTGGTTTACTGGGAAAACAAAGTTATACATGGAGGACAACATCCATGGAAGGACAAGTTAATATTCTATGTGCATTTTGTGGATGATGTTTTTTGTTATGGAGGGGGGGATCGTGGATTTACAAAGATATGTTGACTATTTGGAATCTATGATCACTTTCCTTAGAATCACTATGCAGTATTCCAGTAGAGCTTTGGTCTTTTTGGTTGTAAAATTGCTGAGGGATGAGAATGGTGTTTTGGACATGACCTTATTCAGAAAGAACTGTTGGAAGAACTGCATGCTATCTTATGACAGCATGCATCCAAAGTATACATTTAATGGTATAATAGGAGGGCAGGTTGATAGAATTTCACGTATATGTATGCAGGATACACATTTTGAACAAGAAATAGACAAGTTAGAGAGTAACCTCTGACGAAGGGGATGCAATGAAAATAGAGTTAAAAATGCTATTACTAAGAGTAAGCAATACAGAAGTAATAGGTCTAGACCTTGGTTCTCCCATAGACAACAAGATGGAACACCTGTTCAGTCTAGAGCCTCACAGATGGAAAATGTGAGGCTAATGTTAACATATAGCAATAACACAGGGGGAATATGTGATATAATAAAACAGAATTGGAATGTTTTGCTGACAGATGAAAAAATAGCCAAGGTAGTGGGAGAAAACCAGTTTTTGGCTTTAGAAAAAATAAAAATCTGAAGGAGTTATTATGTCATGAAGGGAAGATAGAAAAAAGTAGGAACAATTTTTCACAAAGTGCAGGTACACAAAAGTGCAGAAATTGTAAAGCATTTGAGTACATTGTGGAGGCAGAATCTTATGTACACTCTGTATCAGGAAAACTATATTGTTTTGATTTGTATGCAGATTGGAGAACAAAGAATGTTTACCTGGCTGTCTGTCAGGACTGCAACTCATTCGATGTAGGAAAAACTAACTGCATGCTGAAAAACAGAATTTTGAACAATTTGTCCTCTGTAAGATTAAAACATGAACATAATGCACTTTTCCAGCATATTTCTAAGTATGAAAATCAGAAGTTTAAGTTTATAGTTATACAATGTGCAAATAAAAATAAAAGGGGAGGTGACTTGATCAATGAGATAGAGTTGAATGAAACTAAGTGGCTCATTGAGCTAGCAGCATACAAAACCCCTGGTTTAAATGGGGTTATACCTTTAAGACCTGCACTAAAGAAAAGGAGGGTGCGGTACTGAATGTTAACTGAAGAGCTATATAAAAACTGCAGTTTCCTTTGAATTTTGTATCTGAAGAAGGGCTTGGTCCCGAAAGCGCTTATTCCTGTGTTTTTAATTTTGTTTTAAATAAAAGTTTGGAAGCTTTTCAGCGTGGTGGCCAATACCTGCTTTTTCCTTTTTTCCTTTGGAATCTTTGTGGGCAGGCAGCCTTTGGTGGAGTATCTACAGTTCTTTTTGGTATAGATAATAACCTGCTAGCCCCCACCACGGCTCTCCTCTCCTACTCGAAACAGTTAACAAAGCCCATGACTCCCGCTGTACGGTGTCTACCCTCCTCCTAGACTAATCTAAGGCCTTCAATACTATCTCTCAGAACCTTCTCCTAACTAAACTCTCTAATCTAAATCTATCCCTCTCCTCTCTCAACTAGTTACCTCTCTAATCGGCAACAAGCAGTGAAATGGAAAAAAAACACCTCCCCATTCCTTAATACTCCCACAGGTGTACCCCAGGGCTCCATATTAGCCCCCCTACTGTTCAATGTTTACATAAATGACATTCACCATAACATCCCTAATGCAAAACTCATCCAATACGCAGATGATTCAGCAATTATTTGTTCTGCCACCTCTACCTCCACTCTCTTAAAATTAACCCAAGATGCCTTCTCTTCCACAGAACAATGGATGTTAGATAATCACCTAGCACTCAATACATGAAAAACTAAACTTATGATATTTACCCCTTCTAAAACCACCACCATAGATAAAGACTCATTCTCCATCATCAGTCATAGCAATACACCTCTCGAAACAGTATCCGATGCAAAATTACCAGGAGTCCTCATTGATGATCAGCTGAAAATTTGACATCCACCAACAAACAAATATAAAAAAAACACCAGAAACTTGGTATGCTCTATCACCACAATCACTACCTTACTCCCTCAACCAAGTTTGTTCTCTCTACCACATACCTTATCCCATTTCTCCTATATGGTGCCCCACTTCTTACTAACCTACAGTCTTCTCTCAAGACAAAATTCTCTTCCTGCTACAACAAAATTTCCAAGTTTGCCACAGGCCCTCCACCCACCACTGTAATGCCCGTCACAAACTAAACTGGTTAGAGTTGCCCAACTATCTTACCTACATTCAACTCACCCATGCTCACAAACTCATCTTTAATCCTTTCCTCTGCCCCTCCCTTGCCTCCACCTTTAAAATGCACCTATCTGATAGACTTCTAAGATCCAATAACCAGAATCTGATTGAATTACACAAGCCTTCTCACCCACCAGGCAACATCTTCTATCCTTCCCCTTAGCATGCCTTTGGAACTCCCTGCCACCTCTCATCCATGCCACCAAAAGCCACTCTACCTTCAAAACCTTGCTTCACTTACATCTAACATCCCTCTGGGAATGTTCCTGCTCACACCCCACATAACTCCCTTAGCAACTCATCCTTGCTCTCTTTTCTTGTGTCCCCTACCTCTCCCTTTTTCCACCTTAAACTAAGCTATCTACCTCCCTACCTCCTTCTTTACTCTTCTCCTCTCCTACTTTTTCCTCTTTGCTCACACCTCTCCTGCCTCACTTCCCTACTAACAACTCTCATAGGTTATATATGTATTTCTTGCCTCTACTATTATATCTCTACAGTAGGAACAAATATATTTGTAAATAATTACTAATGGCTTTTTGTGATTATATAATCTCTCTTTTTGCATTTTACTAAACTGTACTTTTAAATATCATGTTTTTTTATCTGTACTTCTGTATTACTATATTACTAAAAATGTGTTTCCTATATACATTATCTTTGTGGAGCTTTTCTCCCCAGGACTCCATTGAAAATGGGCTCTTCCTTGCCCAATGGACCATCTTGGCAAACAAACTGCAAATAAATAAAATAAATAAATTATGTTAAACTCAATAACGAAAAGTGCATCATAGTATCCTTGGGAAAAGGTGGCCACCCCAGCAAACTATTACGTTGGCAATACACTCATAATAGTAGACTCTGTAGTCATGGATTTGGGGGTGCATGTAGACAATGATTTGTTATTTGACTATCATGTGTCTACTGCAGTGAAGAAATCATTGTATGTTGCAAAACTTGTAAGTAGGTATATGGCATCTGGAACCAAACATACCATTGTTCCATTGTACTCTATTCTCATAAGACCAATCACTGAATACAGTGCCCCTTTGGTAGGTACCTGGCCAAGCATAGCAATAGCTGGAGCGTCCTTACAGATTCCTCTCAAAAAGAATACATGGTGTGGAAAACAAGTCTTATAAGGACTGCCTTAAAGCCTTGTCCTTGTATTTGGTCTCCCAGAGGCTGCTGAGAGGTGATCTATGCCTGGCCTACAAAGCATCCTTTGATCAAGTCCTAATGGACCTGTTGCACATCAGTAAAACACATAAAATCAGGAACACCCAATCCATGGGCCTAAATCTTGTCTATGACATAAATAGAACATGCTGGAGGGACAGGTATATGTCTCAGTGGCTCTCCCTTCTTTGGAACAGGCATTCTCTCCGGGTGAAGCAGAGTTCATGCCTGCACTTATTCAAGCAAAATTTACATCAGTGGATGGAGATTTATAAATATACCTCTAGTCTGCCACCAATGCTTTATTAGAGAGAAGAAGCTTGTAAATGCTGAGCTAACCATGTCCAAGTGTATATACCCCAACAAAAACCTTGAGAACCAATACCTATCAAATTTTATTGGGAAACATGGTTAGGCTTAAGAAGGCCCCTTGGGCTGATAGCGTAATATTCTGCTATGATACAATGATACTAAGATTGTCTCCTGCTGTATTACAAATATGTTCTTTGTATCTGTATGCCCTGAACTATTTTTACATCTCTGATTATAATAATATGACCACCTGAATGTATGTAAACTGTTTTACTTTATTGTTTAATATTACCAGCTAATTTATGTTAATTTTTTATGCATTGAATATTCATAGGGAGCTTTTCTCCCTGGGCCTTTCCTGTAAATAGGACTTGTTACCCAGTTGGACTATCCTAGTAAACAAAGACAACAAAATAAAAAAGAATGTGGTCTCTTTACACTGTTATGGGATCTACTCAGTTTCCTGCCATTCAGGGTTTAAATTAGTTGAATTTGTTTGTATAGTCACGCACTGAAGAAGTTCCACTTTCTTTGAGGAAAACCTGGCCTGCTGACAGTTTTGTTGGTGGTGGTTCATCCCAGTAAATGCACTGTCATATTGCAACAGCGTGGTGATGTGTTCCCCACAAACATACACACACACACACACACACACACACACACACACACACACACGCACGCACGCACGCACACACACACACACACACACACACACAAACACACATATATATGTGTGTGTGTGTGTGTGTGTGTGTGTGTGTGTGTGTGTGTGTGTATATATATATATATATATATTGCAACAGCGTGGTGATGTGTTCCACACACACACACACACACACACACACACACACACACACACACGCACACAAGCGCGCACACGCGCACACACGCACACACACACACACACACACACACACACACATATATATGTGTGTGTGTGTATATATATATATATATATATATATATATATATATATATATATCTTTGTTTATCTATCTTTATACATATATGGGGTTCTTGCAGTTGCATGAAGCCAGATAGACTGATCAAGCTCGGAAATGATGACCACAATTAGTGGAACCTGATCACAAGGTGAGTGTGGACTTGCAAGCCTTCAACAGTAACAAGGTAAAGCCTGAGCCACATATGTGAGGGTTGTGAGTTGATGCGCTTGTTTTGAGAAACTGCAGTTTAATGAAGTGATGGTCAGTGGAGTACCATGAACATATACTTCATAGGTTCATAAGTTCATAGGTAGGTACTAGGCTATTAGCCCTAGGGCCTATATAAGCTTAGCCAAAAAGATACCCTGGCTTTCGCCACCCAAGAAAATTATTTTCCTGTGCCCCTGTCGAGCAGAGCCACAGAAGTGATCCCTGGGGTGAATTTCTTATTTCCCATCCAATCATCAAGATTTTTCTTGAAGACTGCTAATGAGGAGCTCTGTTTGACACAGATAGGTAGTCTGTTCCAGAGTATGGGAAGTCTCTGGGACAGGAATCTATCCCTCCAGCATGTTCTGTTTATTGTGGTGACAAGGTTTAGGTGTCTAGAGCATGTAGCTCAGAGGGATTGGGATTTCTTTAAGTGGGGCATGTCCAACAGCTCTGGGATTGACATAGCTTTGTATGTTAGGCAGAGATCGCCTGTGAGTAGGTGATATGTGACGGAGTAAAGCTGGAGTTTTTTGAGCCAGTCTGCGTAGGGCATCTGTTTGAGGCCAGTAATCCTCTTTGTGAGGTATTTCTGTGGCCTTTCCAGTTGTTGTAGATGTCTTGTGAGGTACATACCAAAAGGGGAGTTGTACTCTATAATGGGTCTAATGTGTGATGAGTAGAGGGGAACAATTACCTCTTTTTTTCTGGATGAGAAACCTTTTTTGATGAGGTGAGCCACATAGAAGGATTTCCTGACCACTGTGGCGATGTGATTATCAAAGGAGAGACTACTGTCCACCTGTGTCCCAAAGTCTCATCACACTTTTGGCATTAAGTAGACTACCACTTATGTGGTAGTTCATGGATATATAGTTTTTACCAAAGGGGATGACAATACACTTTTTGGCATTGAGCTTCAGGCCATGGCTTTGACACCAGGCATCTGGCTCAGTGAGGCCCTTTTGTAGTATGTCCACATCATTAGTGGTTTCAATTATGGCTCCTAGATTGCAGGCATCTGCAAACTTTGTTAGCCAAAGACCTTCTGTGTTAGCCTGTACTTCAGAGAAGTAGATACCAAGCAGGACAGAACCCAGGACTGAACCCTGTGGTACTCCACTTGTCACTGGTCTGGTCGGATTTGGAGTCTGCTACTTTCACAGTGTGGGTTCTGTCCGTGAGCCAGTTGGCAACCCATCTTGTGACATAGAGATTTATACCTAGTTTAGTGAGCTTATCTATAATTCCAGAGTGAGGGATGGTGTTGAAAGTCTTGGCGAGATCTAGATAAGCTGTGTGAACCACCTTACCCTCATCAATGTCTTTGGTGACTGCTTCAAAGAAGTCAATCAGGTTTAGGAGACATGATCTGCCTTTTACAAACCCGAACTGGGTAGGGTCCAGAGTTTGGAGATTACCAATGTCTTTGTTTATGAGTTCTATGATGATACTTTCCATGGCCTTGCAGACCAGGCTTGTCAGGCTAATGGGGCGGTAGTTCCCGGGGTCCATCATGGCTCCCCCTTTGTGGAGTGGGATAACCATCATGGTGCGCAATTCAGTGGGCACAAAGCCTGAGGTGCGGCTATGATTGGACATGGTACTTAGGTAGGGTGCCAGTTCATTCTGTAGTTCGTGTAGAACGCAACCTGGGATATTGTCAGGTGCCATGGATGCTGTGTTCTTGGCTTTGGAGAGTGTGTTTTTTACCTGTGCAGCCATGATTACAGGAACTTTGCATTCTTCTGGTATAGAGATGGGCCCTCTAGTGGATGAGAGGGGGGTAAAGTTAGCACTGAACCTATCTGCCAGGATGTTGGCAATATCAGTTGGTTCTGTATATTTAGTCTCATTGTGCTGTAACTCAGAGCAGATCTGAGTGTTGCCATTGAGATTCTTGACATAGCTATAGAATGCTTTGTGGTTGTCTTTAAAGTCAGTGGCAATTTTGTTTTCATAACTAGCTTTGGAGGATTTTATGAGGGATCTCAGCTTCTTACTGAGGCTGACCAGGGAGTTCCTCCAGTCATTGGATTTTACTCTTTTTTTGCAACAGTTTCTTTCTTCTGTTGTAGAGTTTAGAGTTTGTTTATAGCAGAGGACCACCAGATTGGCTTCCTTTTTTTGGAGGATAACATCTTGGTTCTATTAGGGATAGCATGATCCATGCACTCATGTAAGTGCTTATAAAGTGCATTTGTGTAGGATTCAGCAGTCTTACCTCTATTGTTTGTCTGCATCGGTGTCATGAAGTTTGCCACTTCTGTCTTAAGAAGTGTGAAGCTGGCTTTGGAGAAGTTTTTTTACGGTGGTTTCCCTAATTGTGGGTGGGGGCGGGATGTGGATGTCTAGGGTGATTAGCTTGTTGGATCTGACCAACAAGGAATTGACCTCTGGTGTGGAACACCGGTTGCCCATGTTGGTAAAGACCAGGTCTAGGATATTGCTGCCCCTGTTGGGGGTGTGAATAAGTTGATCCAAGGCATTGAATTTATGAATTCCAGAAAACGTTGAGCAAAAGAGTTGGTACATGAGTAGTTTTCCCAGTTAATGGTGGGGTAGTTGAAATCGCCCATTATTAGGGTGTTGGGTTGTACCCTAATACTTTCCAGTGTATCAATAAATGAGGAGTGGGAATCCTGGGGCATGGTGGGGGGGGGTCTATAGCAAGCTGCAGTTTGGATTGTGGACTTGCCCAGAGTTAGTTGCACTTGGATAATCTCTGATGCATTATGCTGTGCAACTAGTCTGGAGGTGTGGATATCCTTAATGAATATGGACATGCCTCCACCTTTAGTGCTTTGTTCTGGGTTAGGTGGCCGAAAGGTGTGGTATGAATTATAGCCCGGTAATGCAGGGGTGCTCCCTGTAGCTTCGAACCAGGTCTCTGTCACTGCACAGATATCGATGTTCTCCATTTTAAGGAGTGCCTCGAGTGAGTGCATTTTGAGGTTTAGACTTCTAGCATTGAGTAGCATTACCCTCAGATTTTGCTTGCACCTGTTACGGTGGTTAATTTGTCATTTGAATCTTGCCTAAAAAAGGGACTATAGGGGTGGCAAGAGCCTTAGCCAGTAGGCCATCTCTGGCAAAGCATTGTGGTCTGTTGATCATGTCATCCCAGGCAGACAAATACTGGATCCCCTTAGAATGACACCAGAAGCTTAGCCAATTGTTGAAGTCACTTAACTGTGTGTATGTGTGTACTCATCCACAAACATATAGATTTATATGTACATAACATTTCTCAAAATAAAGCAAGCCACAAATAGTGTGTTTGACTGAAAAACACATATAATGAAACAATCTCACCTCCCCCATTCTATACATTCCATCCTGATTTTATACAACCTTTTCTTGTGTGATGCATGTATATCAGCTTGCAATATTATGAAAATGGACTTTGTAAATCTTGTTCAAATGAATGATCTTCAAACTGTGTTTTTACTCTAAGTCTTTATAGTGTTGCTATTGGCTGTGAGTGGCAGGATGACATTGTGTGATACTAAATGACAGTTCTGAAGTGTTTGTTAAAAGTAGGAAGCAATAATTACCAAAACAAAGGCTTTACTTATTTTCACTGTCTGCTATGGTCATAACCAACAGCATCATTAATGAAAACTAACTCATGAAGTAGGCTGGAAGTGGAAGATGTATCTATTCATAGAATTTACAAGATAGTTAGTCCATGGATCATACCTACCCTAACTATTCTCAAAGCGCATCTCCTACAGTCATGTGAGCATAATATGTCATGTCCAAGATGAATTTATGGGTGCCCATCCAGTCGTCTGCATTTATCTTGAAGGAAGCAATGGTATTAATCTGTTTTGTATGTAATGGAAGATTATTCCAGAGACAGGAGAAATGCTGAGCAATAAATCTGTCCTGCCAATATGTTTTTAAACACCTTTATTGAATTATTGCTTGTGATATTGGCAAATTTATGTTTATATAAAAGTAATCAAACTATATTAAAATGTACATCACATATATTGTTATATATCATATAATCAAAGCAATGCCTTGGTTCCTTTGTTAGGTTGCTCCAGTAAATTCTAGCCTCCTCTTGTCTGTATCCCTAATTGCAGTCCTCCCTATCGCCAGAATCTCCTTTCTCCATTCCCGTGTTGGCTTAGTTCTTACTATATTTTCTGCTACATTATGAATATAATTTTCTGTATGACTGTTGCTATTTCCCTTAAGGATCTGCATCCAAAATCCCATTCTTTCATTATTTCTTGAATTGCACTCCTCCCACTTCATCATCATCACCCTTTTTTTCATTGAATTGTAGCTTTCTGTGTTTTATATATATATATATATATATATATATATATATATATATATATATATATATGTATGTATGTATATATACATATATATATATATATATATATATATATATATATATATAAGAGCCTTAACTGTGTAGCTCTAAAATATCCCTTCAAATCAGGTACTCCTAAACCTTCATGTTCTCTTGGGAGGATGAACTTATCCCACTTGATTCTTGCCCTCTTCCCATCCCAAATAAAATCCTTCAACTCTTTATTAATCATTATCCACAACTTCTCCTCTGGTTGATAAAAATATGCCTTACCTGTGTATAAAACTAAAGTGACTAAAAACTAAAAACATTATTATTGCTTGTGTCTTGCTATCCATAGCCATAGGCGAAAGCTTCCAGTTTCTCAGTTTTTGTATTCTTTTATTTAGTCTCTTCCCACATATCCTTAGCTGCTGTAACATAATCATTTTAATCCATTCTCTTAAAATATTTCATTTTATTATGTCCCCATAAATATGGGTATTGCTGAACCAACTCATATATGTGTACATAGTTTGAAGATATAGTCTTTATTTGATATTTATTAATTTCATACCCTGAAAAATAATCAAACTATCTCAAAATTTTCCACAACATCAAGATGTCTTTTTCCAGTTCCATTAGGTACAAAACAATATCATCTGCAAAAAAAGCCACCATACTAATTATATCCTTGAATTTGTGAGCCCCTTATTTTCCTTGACAATGGTTTTAAATATAATATAATTAACAAAGGGAAAAGAGGACACCCCTGCCTAGCTCCTCCATTCAGACACAACTTATCAGAGAGGAACTCTTTGATTTTTGCCTCCAATCCCTCATATATCCTTTTAATTAACCTTATTATTGTATCAGGAAATATAAATGCTTCAATTGCCCTCTCATATGATCCCAGCCTACTCTGTTGAATGTTTTTTTCTTCATCAAGACCCACCAATAGCAGTGGAATTTTCTTATATTCTACTTCCCTCTGGATCATCATCATGCTATTAATGTTGTCAAATGTTTGCCTCTCCTCAGCAAAACCACATTGGTACATATTTATCAATTTTGGCAACGCCTCTGACATTCTTTTAGCCATTATAGACATAAACACTTTATAATCATAGTTTAACGTTGAAATTGGCCTATATGATGCTGGATCGGATAGGTCTTTACTGTCATTACATATTACAGCCACCACAACTTTTTCCCAAGATGTACCACAGGTTTTTTTCCAGGATGTTGATGCCTTTTCCCTTTTAAAATACAGTTAAAACTTTCCTGATCTTTATCACTTTATTTCCTCCTAGCTTCCAAATTTCCACTGGAATACCATATATTCCTAGAGACTTTCCTGCATATTGGTTATACATCACCATTTTTTTTATCTCATCTCATTCCTATCTCAGCTGTTAGTTTTTGAGCCTCGCCTACCTCTAACCTTGGCAAATTTAAGTCTTCTATAAATATTTCTATTTGTGTTTTTTTCTTCTTTTTTGCTTTTCTGCTTTATACAAATTTTTATACAATTTCTAAAATAGCTCTATACCTCTATAGGATCTCTGGTTATTTTTCTTGTTATAAACTCCCTAAGTTTTCTCAACAACCCTTTCTACCTTCTGTTGTCTAAGTTATTGTGGCAAATGTTTTTGTGCTCTGGGGTTATTATCAAAAACAGTTGCTTAACAATCATCTTTATAAACTTATGTTCTCTGTAGTACTCTTCAGTTGTGCCTCCTCTTGTTCTGTGAGATTCCCCTTATTTTGTAACACTTTAACCTTTGTCAGCCTTTCTAAATAATTCTTATTACTTCTTAACAGATCTCTTTTTTCTTTTATTTCTACCCTATTTTTAAGCTCCATTTTCATTTCATCCCACTCACTAGCTATAACTTCTGGAGTATTTTCTGTCTTCCCTAATAACTACTGGATAAGTTCCACTATCACCAGTGTCTTATTTACTTCATTACCCTGTATTTTTATCTTAGTAATTATTGGCACATGATCTGAAATAGTTATTGGATGTGTATCAAAGTTCTCAATTAAATGGACATGTTCCTGTAAAATATAATTTCTGTCAAGTCTAGTCCAGTTATTATATCTTGGGAAATAATATGTAAATTCTCTAGGTGTTCCTGTTACTGAATTCACATCGTTCATACCAAATATTTTCATAATGTTCTTCAGAATTGTACCTGCTTTCATTATAGTTTCCCTTCTAGGCCCCAGATATCCTCAATGTTGCAACTCAAATTCCAGTTCCCACCTATAAGTAATGTTCTCTGATGTAAGCTAATTATTTATCCTAACATTTTTAAGCTCCATAATAGCAGTTTTAAGTGGAATATAAATACATTCCAGCATAATCCTCTTCCATTGCCAGTAGCCTCTTACTACTACAAACCTGCTATTGTCTTTTTCCCTATTCTATCACTACTGAAGCCCCTCTAGCAATTAATATAAGTACTCATCTTTTCCTTTGCCCCTGTTTTTCTGCAGAATATCCATCTTACAATTCTTTCTTTATCAGAGTCACATGCTTAGTTCTTTCCAAATGTGTCTCCTATAGCATTTCTATATTTATCAGATTCACAGGCTTAGGTCTTTCCAAATGTGTCTCCTGTAGCATTGATATTTGCACTCTGTAATTAATCATTCTTTCCTTTTTGTCTATATCTGTGAGTCCATTCACATTCCAAGATAATCTGGAAAGTGTCACCATTATGGCAAGAAGTCATTATTCCCACTTATTATATATGGCAATTTTTTTAAATGTCTATTTACAGCTTTTGTGATTCATGCAGGCATTAATTTTTGGCAGGTTAATCCTTTACACAGTTGTTTTCTTATCAACATTGGAACTTATGTCACATTTTCCAAGACTTTTTGTTTGAATAAAAACATTCAAAAAACACACCCAGAGCACCCGTATAACATGTTAACTTAATAAAACACACACATGACTATTTACAGCTTCAAATAATGAAGTTTAACCCTCCTACTATGAAAATTTAAGCTGAACGTACAGCTGCAAAGAGGCCCTAATTAACCTGAAATTGAGGTTATCAATGCTAAAGTGCATGTTATTGCCTGTGCTTCTACTTACACTAATTGGTATCTTGTTCTTTGTTTTATTTTATCCCCCTAATATGAAAACAACTTGCATGTTTTTAGAAATCATTAACTTTTAGCCTTGAAGACACCAGTGTTCTGTCTTTTATTGTTCTTTTATCAGCTTCTCTTCATGTAAATGTAAGGAAAAAAAGAAAAAAATGTAGTCATCTGCTGCAGCCTAAAAGACAAACTGAAACATTTATTGCTAAATGAAAATCTTCTTCATTCTATTCAGTGTTCTCATATTTACTTGCTTCCACTTAATATTTGTTACTAGATTAAGCCACAAATCTTAATCCAGACAATCACTTATGCAAAATTAGGAGAAAACATATCAGCTCTACATATATTATCTGTGTATATTTACCCCCATCCTCTACCACAACAATCCAAAATTACAGCCTATTAACTTGAACATGCTTTTGTCTAGTTTTTCTTCTCTTCTTTCCTTCTTAATACCAAAAAGAAGAAGGAAAGAGGGAGAAAAAAGGTACTTGTTTAGCAACTTTGTTGCATTCAAGAGCAGTTAAAAATATTTTTCTATAAAATATTCAATTAATATTGTGAAAAGTTTCATAGAAATACTGTTAAGAACATAAATTGTTTTACTTAGCAGTTACCTTTTCTCTTCTTCTCTCTCAACCCTATGAGTCCTTCCAAACATTAATGACACAAATGGGGCAAATGCCTTTTAGTTTCCCACAAGTTTAACAAAGTCATCACAATCCACTCTTTTCATTTATTCTTATACAGACATATTCCACAAGTGTAATCAATGTTTTGCAGTCTCACATTTATTCACTAATTTACATGTTGCTGGTCTTCTTCCTACTCGCCTCCATCTCCCATCTCCAGATTCTGGTTCATTTCCAAGGTACTCCTGATACTTCTGGTCAAATTCCTGTGCTCTTCTGTGTCTCTCAAGCATTTTCCTTTGGAATAGTGGAAAAGGTTTCACTGGCAAAGTCTCGCAATGAGCTTCATTATCAGAAGACTGAGAAGCAGAGCCCCCTTCTGCTTGATGACTTATTTTTGTTTGAAAAAAAAATTAGCATTTCATCTGCAGCCTATTCTACAGCAAAAAATTACTTTGCTCCTCCAGGAAAAAAAATATTCTGAAGATAGATGTATACAGCAGTTTGATTCTCACAGCTGCCTCTTGACATTCCCTGATTACTGGAGTAAATTTGTTTCTCTTGTGCCTGGTGACAGTGAATAATAATTTTCCACAAGTGCTCTACTGTTTACAGTGGGTCTATATTAGAACATCGAAGTTTCAAAACTTTGAATGTTCTAATATCGAACTCTATTTAGCGAACACTGAAAATAGCGAAGCTACAGAAAACTGAATTTTTTCCTAGGGAAAGAATTTGGTTGTCCGTTTCTGTCGCTTCACTATTTTCAGCACTGTGGTGGAAAGTTACAGGTCAGGTTCAGGTAAGTGTGCAATTGGGCATGAGTTAGATGAGTTAGGGTTGGGGCTTGGGTTAGGTATGTGTGCGATTGTGTGGATGTGAGGGTCAGGTGAGTTAGGGTTAGGGTGTGGGTCAGGTAAGTGTGCAATTGTGTGGACGTGAGGGTTAGGGTGGGGTAGGTGAGTTAGGGTTAGGGTGCGGGTGAGGTGAGTGTGCGATAGTGATGGACCTTAGGGTTATGGTTTGGGTTAAGGTAAGTGGATAGTTAGTGGTGTATGTACAGTTTAGTGTAGGGTTAGATGTAAGATTTTAGGTGTATGTGTGTGGACTGCTGTTTGATTGGTGTGCTTGTGTTGTGTGTATGTGTTTTGGAACAGCAAATTTTTTCCCTAGGAAAAAAATTTGCTGTTCTGCATGTTCGATGTTGTAAGCATTCGCTGAATAGAGTTCAATATTAGAACATTCAAAGTTTTGAAACTTCGATGTTCTAATATAGACCCATTTACAGCTTTTAATACTTTGTCCTTTTGCCACAGTTTTGTCAGAATCAACTCTTTCTGCTGGTAGGTTTTCATCTTTACTAATAAAGGTCTTGGATGCTTTCTCATGGCCAGATTGGGATCAGACATATAGTGTGCCCTTTCAATTAACAGTTCCTGTTGTGGAATACCAGTCCAGTTTCTAATCTCTGCCTTCATAAAATTAATACAGTCTGTTTCTTGTAGTTTCTTTGGTACAGAAGAACAATTCAGATTTTACCTATGTGCTCTGTCCTCTAATTTTACCATTGTTTTTGAAACATTTCTTCTTGAGCAGTCTCATACTCTTCTAGCCTTTTCTTTGTGTCGACCTCTGATGTTTGCAGTTTTATCAGCTCATCTAAATATCCGTTTAAAGCTTCTTCCATTTTTCCAGCCTTTTGTTATTTGAGTTGATATAAATCTTCAGTGTTTCAAGTATTTTAATCAGCTCTGAGCACATTTGACTTATTTTTTCCTCTAGATTACTAGAAGCCATTTCTTGTACCAAAGCTGCAACCTGAACTGATTTTTGCTGAACAGCTGCAGGATTCTTCCAAGTTAGTTTGTCTCCTCACCTTTTATAGTTCATTTTATTTCAGGCTGTCTTAGTTTCTTCTTTTCTGGCATCCAAGTGTCCTTACTAGCCAGGAACTGAATTTTTCTCAAGCTGACAATATCACTGGCTGTTGTTTCTCAGTTTCTGTTTTCATACTGGGAGAGCTGAAGTTAAGCTGTTGATCAGTTTGCAGCCATATTGGAAGTCTGTCTTATTTATTTATTTATTGATGGATGTTCAAGTTTTGGTCTGAATGTTTCTAGAACCATTTATTTTGGGAAGTGTAAGAGATCAAGGAGGACTGGGTCCTTAGCACAGAATCAATGTGCATGAGTGTATAAGAGGCAGAATATAGGGACAGAGCTTCCAGCATATCTTTGTAAATGAGGATATTTAGTCTAGTGATCATTTTAGTTAGGAAACGCTGTGATCTTTCTAGGTATGTGCAAGGCTGTAGCTTGGCATACTCTTTGTACTCTACAGAGTACATTTTTTGATTTGCATCACTCAGAAACACTGTAGATTTTTCAGGTTATATTCTGCCTACTGTGATGTCCCCTGCCTTGGCCAGTAATCAAGGAGCCTGAATCCTCACCACTGACACTGGAGAGGGCCATTCACTTGGAACAGAAATGGATATACCCAGTACTTCCAGATGAATCTCTCTGCATTAAGCACAATTTCCCTTAATAACAAACAGGGAACACACTCAGTCCAGGGTCTGGATTTCTCCCTCTGTCTCCATGGCCCCAGTAAGACTCCGCACTGGCACAGCTATATAGTTGAGTCCTCAGCCAAGTGTCCAAGCCAAGTCCTCCAGCACTCTCTCTGTGAAACCATTGCTTCATGTTCCTACTCCATGCAGCTGACACACACACTTTGAGATTTGATTTGCACATATAAACACACACACACATGCACACACACACACACACACACACACACACACACACACACACACACACACACACACACACACACACACACACACACACACACACACACACATCTGAGAAAGGCTGGCACAGATTTACTAGCTATGCCTCTTCTTCCAAAACTATAAGGTAGTTACACTGCCACCATACACTCCAAAGCTAGCTACTCTGAGGCTCTTACAAGAGTACCCAATTATACTGAGTGAAATTAATATTAATACAAATGATAGTGTTTGACCAATGCAGTAAGACTTTCAGGAGTGGCCACAGGGTCACCAAATAGATATAAGTACTCCTAAAGGTTAAAATATTCTCTAAATGACCAGCCACAATGAAAAGTTTAAATATATTTAATAATGAATAGTAAAAGAACAATAAAATGCTAAATATATATTTACAATAAACAACAGAGTTTCAATCATAGGAAATATTAAAATATCACAGATAAATAGATTCACGCAGATACAGAAAAACAGTACTTAACTAATCTCACTATATTTTGCTGTCTGATCTAAGGCATTACTACTCCCTGGTCACTTAATAGAGCAAGGCAAGATGAGGTAGGTGAGGGGTCCTTCTTTGTTCCAAAAACAGACCACTCTGAGAGTTCAGTCTCATCTAGTATTAAAACACCATTTTTGTGATAGATTACAGAATGACATTGCATATATCTGGTCATCTGACTTCTGGTTCCCATACTACACCCTTTCCTAGCAACTGACTCAGAATCTCGCACATATGGGTCAATAATACACACACATAAAGCTTTGCTAAGATCTGTTGCAGCTTCTGGAAGTCATAAAACAATAAAACACTTCCACTCTTCCAACACAAGCTAATAAACCATTCTCTGGTACAGAGATTTCATCCATGGCTGCAATTAGAACTGTAAGATACAATCTTTATGGCCTGCATTAAGTAATTTAATTTCAAGCTAATTTTCAAAGTCAGCTGGAGCTGAGATTAACCACTTCTGTTCCAGTATCCTCTGTTACAATATTAATTTCAATAGTTATAATGCAGTCTGATATACAAGAGTATTTCTTTGCTCTCCAGCAAGACACACATTTGTTACATTTTAACACAAGCAGCTTTACAAATACATTTTCAACACAAGCATCTGTACAAATCAGTTTGATATACAAATGACATATAATTCTTTATAAAACTCCAGCTAGTTATGCTGCCATATGTTACATATCCACTGCCCTGCTTCTCCTAGCATAGCTAACAATGCCTCATATCATCACACCTATAACTGTCTAAAGTGATTCATCTATCAACGGGTACACAACTTGCTTATGGAGAGAACTGGTAATCTAACAACAATATCTTTAATAGTTTTAGAGGGGACCACTGGAAATTATGGGTACATTTATTGGCTGCTTAGTGGGGCAATATTTTTAAAGATGTGTCCATTTTTAAATGCCAGGTAGATTTTGGGGTTGTAAAAATAGTTTGCGAGTGCAAAATGGAATTTTCTGTCTACACCCCTGGCTGTGAGATGTTTGGTTATATATAAACTAAAAGGGACATTATATTTTATAATTGGTCCAATTAGGGCAGAGTGTAGTGGAATGACCATCCTAAGATCATAGTTACTATGCTAAAGGACCTGGAGCCTTTTTAAGCCTAGCAATTCATGCCCTAATTTTCTGAATTATCACTGCCCAAGGGTTAAACTGGCTTTGGTATATGCCAGTGCTTTAGGGCATCTACAAACAGCCCCTGTCCATAAGATCTACAGGTGACAAGCCAGGGGTGAATTTTCAATTTCTCATCCATTGGTCTAAACTGCATTTGAATAGGCTTAGGGAAGAGTTCTGTTTCATATGGGTGAAGAGACTGTTCCAGTTAGTCTCCTGAAACACTGTCCTTCCAACATGTTTTGTTTATGTCACAAACAAGGGTTAGATCCTTAGATTAAGTAATTCTGGTGCTGTATGTTTTGCAAATGTCTAGCAGATCAATCAGGGCTGGACTGGAGAATGCCTTGTAGGATAGGCATTGATCTCCCTTCAATAGTCTGTAGAAGACCGTGTACAGGGTGAAGGCTTTGAGGCGGTCCATACAGGACATATTATTTACACCCTGTGTTCTTCTAATGAGGAACCTCTGTGGACGGACCAGCTGTTGCAAATATCCGATCAGGTACATATTAAAGGGTGCACTGTACTTGATTATTAGTCTAACTAGGGCCGAGTACAGTGGGACTGTGATCACCTTAGATCTAGATGCCATGTTCTTACTTATAAGTTGTGCCACATAGAAGGATTTTCTCACTACCGTGGACACATGGTGATTAAGGTTCAGGTTACTGTCAGCCTGAACTTTGATCACCATGTGTTCATGGTAGTAATAAAATCCTTCTTCTAGTGCTTCTCTTAGAATAATAACTTCTTTTAGTTACTATTTGGAATAGCTAGATGATTTTCTGGACTACTGTGTATACATAATACTCAAAGGTCAGGCAGATGTCTACAAAGCAGCAAGAAATCTCTGATGACTGAATCAGTTTGGATTATAGTGTTGTCTATACTGTAGGTTGCTGTTTATCAGAAGTAATAATGTTTCCTTTCTTTACAATTTAAGCATGTTTTTAATACACCACTGATTTGCACAGTTTAACCCTTGCTGTATTTACATGGTATCAGATATTGAATAAACAATAACATTCAGTATGCAGTCATCAACGTATTTAGTTAGCCACATGTCTGGAGATCCATGACATAGATGTTGAACAGAAGGGGTCCCACTATTGAGCCCTGAGGTATGTGACTAGTCACGTTTTTGTTTTCTGAGATGTCACCAGCTACTTTAACTGCATGGGTGCTATCTGCCAACCAGTTTACTGCTTATCTTACAACAAAGGAGTGTATATTTAGGTCTTAAAGGTTATTTGCTATTTTGGATCAGAGCTGGGTACACAGTATGAACTCTTCAGTGATTTTCATGAAAAAGTTTACTATAGTAAGCAGACATGATCTCCTTTTGACAAAACAATTGTTATTCTAAAATAATAAGATTTTTTAATATCAAATATAATACATTCAATGCTTTTGCAAAATTCGGTTTGTTAACCTGATGGGTCTATAGTTCCCAAAATATGAGGTGAATCCTCCGTTAGGGAGGGTCATAATGATAGCTGCTTTCCATAGCCAATGAACATACCCTGTAGCTATGGTTACACTGAGCAGTATTGGAGAAGCTCAAAGAGGGTGTGTTTGGCATCTGCAATATCAACAGAATGGTTTGGAGGAACAGAAACATTTTGCAAAGGGTATCACTGCTCTGGAACGGACTACCCATACGAATAAGACAAAGTTCATCTGTATCCATTTTCAAGTTCAGCTTTGCTCTATGGATTAGAAACAGAAAATGTACCCCAGGATTGTCCCTGTACCTGTAATGGACAGAGGAATTTCCTAAATGCTTTATCCCATATATGGGTCCCCACAAATTATCTATGGTATGAGCCCATTTATTCTCATTAGGGGTAAAATATTATTATTGACCATAGGATGGGTAAGGCCAATATATAACCCAATAGGATAGGTTATTTTGAACACAAAAAAGGAAATTGGCTAGGCTTTAAATGGGTCACAAGGGCAGCTAACCTCCAAGTAGACTCCAGAGAAATGTTCCTCATGCAGACATCAAATGTTGTAGGTGTGATGGGGAAGAAAGATGTAATTGGGCACATATTTTCTGGGAGTGTGGTGAATTGGTAGACTTTATGGATCCCCTGTGGGATGCACTGTCAGAGATGCTGGGTGGGCAGATTGATCTGATGAGGGAGATGTTTTTTCTGAGATATGACACAGAATCGGAACTGCCTAGACATGGTAAGGCCTTACTGTGTCTAATAATGGTGGCTGCCAAAAAAAGCATTTACTAGAAAATGGAAATCAAATTCTAAACAAGCTGTACTAGAAGCAGTGAATATAGTAACAGACATAAAACAACGGGAACTGAGATCTTTAGAAAAGGGCAGGCGCAAACTACATAGGAAAAAAAATGGGAATTTTAGGAACAATACATACAGGGGAGGAATGAGGTTTAAAAGGTGGCAGGACTATGTAATGTTTGGCTGAAAAAGATTGGGTAGATTATAAGTGATGTCTAATGTTTGCACCTGGGATTGTGTCAGTATGGTTTGTGATATAAAATGCTTGCAACTAGGATTGTGTTGTTGTGGTTTGTTTTCATTTGTGTATTGTAAATATATGTTATGATTGCCTATGTAGTAAGTGATGATTTAATAAAGATGTTTATTTTTAAAAAAAGGCAGGAATTGAATAATTTATGTAGTATTGCTTAGTTTATATGATATATAGCAATATATGTGAAGTATAATGTTTATGTTAATATAGTTTGATTCGTTTTATATAAATGTAAATGTGCCTATGTCACAAGTGTTAATTTAATAAAGGTGTTTGAAAAAAAGCAAGGGCAGCTAGCCTAGTACTTGCCTATGAATCTATGAACCTATGATAACAGCTAGTTAGTCAATTGATAAAGCCTCTTTCCTTCCCTTCTCTTCTCTCTGTATATGGACATCATCTTGTGTGAGGGCAAAATTCCGGGCTAAAGTCTTAACTGCCTTTGAAATATGCACAACAAGCTTTAGTATGCATCAGTGCAGGTCTTTCAGGATTTAGCACTTCAGGTCATTCACATCTAAATGAGCCAGCACCAGGTTATAGTTAAATTTGTTCTGTTTGATGGACTGAAGGGTCCTCATAACATCATGGATTCTGGATCTTTGAACCAACAAGGGGGTCTACCTATTACTCTGTCTTTGTCTGTCTTGGTAAGTGTTGATTCTGTGTACTTGATAAGGCAGTTACCATTTACTGTACCTGATAATGCAGTTACCATTCAGTGTACCTAATAATGCAGTTACCATTTACTGTACCTGATAATGCAGTTGCCAGTTATTGTACCTAATAATGCAGTTACCATTTACTGTACTTGATAATGCAGTTGCCATTTACTGTACCTGATAATGCAGTTGCCATTTATTGTACCTGATAATGCAGTTAAGTTACCATTTACTGTACCTGATAATGCAGTTACCATTGACTGTATGTGATAATGCAGTTACCATTCAGTGCACCTGATAATCCAGTTACCATTCACTGTACCTGATAATGCAGTTACCATTGACTGTATGTGATAATGCAGTTACCATTCACTGTACCTGATAATGCAGTTTCCATTGACTGTACATGATAATGCAGTTACCATTCACTGTACCTGATATTGCAGTTACCTTTTACTGTACCTGACAATGCAGTTACCATTCAGTGTACCTGATAATGCAGTTGCCATTTACTGTACTTGATAATGCAGTTAACATTTATTGTACCTGATAATGCAGTTACCATTCAGTGTACCTAATAATGCAGTTACCATTTACTGTACCTGATAATGCAGTTGCCAGTTATTGTACCTGATAATGCAGTTACCATTTACTGTACTTGATAATGCAGTTGCCATTTACTGTACCTGATAATGCAGTTGCCAGTTATTCTACCTGATAATGCAGTTAAGTTACCATTTACTGTATCTGATAATGCAGTTACCATTGACTATATGTGATAATGCAGTTACCATTCAGTGCACCTGATAATCCAGTTACCATTCACTGTACCTGATAATGCAGTTACCATTGACTGTATGTGATAATGCAGTTACCATTCACTGTACCTAATAATGCAGTTGCCATTTACTGTACTTGATAATGCAGTTACCATTTACTATACCTGATAATGCAGTTGCCATTTACTGTACTTGATAATGCAGTTATCATTTACTGTACCTGATAATGCAGTTACCATTTACTAGGACATGTGGCAGTCAAAGGTTTAACATCTGTAGCCTGGTGGCTTACAGAGTTACACCAGTACAGTGGAGTTTTGTTAGGGGATTGCTGCTGAAGCTCTGTCATCCTGATTCATGGTTTCTTGAAAAGTAATTTCTTTACAACCTCAGCGTATGCTGATGTAATGAGATTTTGTGGATGGATGGGTGACGATTGTTATCTGTGTGGGACAGTGGTCTCCAGGTTATATAAATAATAAAGTATGTGTTGATTTATTGAAATGCATTGAAGCATAGATCATAATGCTGGCATCTTGAAAATCAACATATCATAAAATCCACACATTCAAAAAAAAGATTGCAAAAGGAAAACGGTTTCTTTTTATGCTCCATTAACCAAAACCTTACCTCTTAATATAGGTCATGTTAATAGCTGCTGGTGTGCTTTCTAGCTTCTAGTAAAGGGTAACAGGACAACGTATGTTTGTGTTTTCAGAAGAATGCATTGCTACATTTAAGAACCTCTGATTTTTTTCTTTTGATTTTTTTTAGTTTATTATTTTTTATTCATCCCTAACCTTTGGGATAAATGGAGAAATTCATAATAACGGATGCCTTTCTACTCACTGCAGATTACTAGCCTGTCTTAATGAACAAGGTTTTAAAGCATGTGTTTTAGGACCATATACTGTATTATTTTCCAGAAGAAGCAAATATAGGGATTATATTTGGCTGGGGTGCCCTTCCTTGTATAAGCTATCATCATGGTTTGTATTAGTCTTCAATTTAGGGCCAAGTATAGCCCAGTGAATAACAATGCTGTTGTTAGCTGGATATGGTTATGCCCTCAATTTTGGAATAACTGTCTACTAAAGTACATGCATTAGAATGCATCTCTGGGTAGAACTGTGTAGCAAGAATAAAAAGGAAATAGAATGAACTGAAAAATCCAACTCTTTTTTTTTCACAATCCCTGTACTGACCATCTAGCCCTGCCTTCCCAGTTGTTCAGTTGATCCAGTAATTTGCTGGAGGCAAAAGCTCAATGTCCTCTTTATTCCCCCAGGTTGAAAGCTGAATGAACCCAAAGTGTGAGCTTTCATCTGAATGTTAGGGATTGAATCCTTCCACATAAAAAACAATGGCAGCTTGCAAAATCTACAATGGCTAATCACAGACGTACTTGCAGACTGCCACATGTGATGCCCTTGGTATGTGGCATGCCAATGTAGTGAATGCTTGCTGTGAGTGATACTTTATTTATTCCAGCAGGTGTCATCAGTGTACTGAACTGAGCTGATACCTACTCTCCAATATGGACTGTCTGGCATTGGCTGCTCAGTCCTATCCTCTCCTACTTGGTCCTTCCAGCATTTATGCTTCAACTTGAACACAGGTCATCTAGGGTGGAACCAGGGCTTCATCACTCAGTGCCATGGAGCAGAGGAGAAAGATTTAGCACTCTTAATCTCTTGTCACTAATGCATGAAATCAATTACTTATTTTTAAATATGCATAGATGCAAGTGGGAGCACAGAAGATGCTTAGGAAAAATGAAATGAAACACATTGTTAAAAAACAGTGCATTTGGTATCATGTCTTCCATAATGGAGAAACCAGAGAGAGAGCCTGGAAGCAAATTACATTGTTAACAAAGTAAAGTATGTACCAATCTGCTGACCTCTATACTCAAAAATCTATTCTATTCTACATTAAAAGGTAGGAAGAAATTTTCCAGGGAGGACTTCTACCCTGGTTTGATTGAGTCCAAGCTGAAATATAATAATAGAAGATCCAGTGAAGAATTGTCTTGTTATTTGTTAGAGATGAAGGAAGATGGTCAGCAATTCCTAGCACTATGACCAGGAGGTAATAATATAGAAGGACCAAGCAAAATGTCAGGTAGGAGAAAGAGAAGAAATAAATGCATTTATTGTTTTAGACTATTTTCATGATATGATTTCATCTGAAAATTCAAAATAAATACATTCATTGTTTTAGACTATTTTCATGATATGATTTGATCTGAAAATTCAAAATAAATACATTTATTGTTTTAGACTATTTTCATAATATGATTTCATCTGACAGTTCAAAATCAAAGTCTGACATATAGGAACAGATAATACAGAAAGGTGGCATAGAGCCAAAGGAGTACATGTCAAGAATCTATTTATTTATAATAAAGGGAATTAGATTATTGGAAAACATTTCAAAGTTAATATCCCCTTTTTCACAACAGAAAGTATTTTACATCAGGTGTTTGTTCCCCAGGTGATACATAAGTTCAGTATGTTAGAAGATCAAAACACCAGGCCATTGTATTTTATAAGATCTATAAAAAAGTAACTTAATCAGAAACTATACCCACAAAAATCCAGTGGATACAAACAGTGCTGTGAAATACATGTGGTCGGAGAGACAGTTAAAATAATTGGAAGGGCCAAACAAGTGGGACAATATTGCTACCGAGTATGCAAGTATTAGAAGCAGAAGAATAAATCATGAATCACATAATCCTTGCTACGTGTTATTTTCTTTTATATATTGTTTAATTAAGGATCATACAATTCTCATTTCTGCTGAACAACAATCACATAATATATAATGAGATGAATTATAGATTTAGTATGATTTCTGTAATCATACTATTGTAATAAATATTTTCAAAGAAGCACACCAGCCATTTGATATCTGGTTTGTTAAACACTAGTATAGTATCTTAATTTTAATTTAGAAAGTATTGTTACATAAAAAGCTAACTGTAATTTTTATGCAATAAAAAAATTGGGAAGAAAAAAAATTACAGAGTTTATGAAATAACTGATAAAGAGGAGAACAGACAAAATGAAAAAAAAAAGTGAAATCATGATAAATGGATGTAAAAGCAAAGAGAACTGCTGGGTGTAAGAAGGAGGGTATTAAGAATGTTTACAATGTTTACAAAGCAAGGGTAGGTATGTTACTTAAAACTAAAGGGCAGCAGAGATTATGGGAGAGAATTAACATATGTGATTAACTGAAAATGGCGGCAAAGAGATGAAGAATAGAAGAAAAGAGAGGAGTCACTCCTGTTTATGATGGCAACATGGTACCCCGGACATAAGCGCACAGTGATAGATGTGTGTGCGCTGGGGGGTGGGGGGTGGGGTGGAATAAATTACAGAATGAAAAAAATATATAATGCAATGGAAAAAACAGAACATGTTTTTGTCACCGAAATAAACATTTAGGGTAATTTAATATTTATTTATTTATAATTTCTTAACCAGGCTAAGGTGCTTATCCATGCTGGGCCTATTCCCAACATTGCCAGGTATAAAGCACAAATAGTTATACAGAGTAGCAGCACACAACAGTCAAGTATGCAAACAGGCAGAATGATATACAGACACATTTTACAGACATAACCGCTAAACTGTGCAAATATATAAAGATAATTTTTTGCAAATATGAGTCACAATTGTATGTTTTCATTTCTGGTCCAGAGGTAACTTTTGCAGAGTATGGTGATGATCCAGCAGCAGAGCTCTGATCAAGGTAACAGCATTTGGATACGGCTGTCATGTGCTGCACTAGTTTGTATAGAAATGTTTGAAATCAGAGAGTCCCCCCAAGGGGAGGGGAAGGTACTGCATGTTTCAGGTTCAGATACTGACAAGGAATGTTCACTGGATTGATGCTTATTTTGTGGTCAGCTAAGGAATGTGGGTTCATCTGTCTTTGACGTTAAGTTGTAAGAGGCATATGTTGAAGACAACTCGTTCATGTTGTAGGGACAGGGAACAGGAGATATCATAGTAAGTAACCATTTGGCTTTTTGTAGAATACAGCAGTGATGTTGGTCTGTATGGGGTTCAATGACTGATAAGCTGTAGATGAGAAGGGCATCTTTCTTAATAAGAACCATCTAATCCAGCAGGTACCTGGTCTTTATCTTGCTTTAAGTTGCTTTATAGAAGTTTTGACCTCATACTGGGGATTGATTTGACGTTAGAGTTTGTTTTAGATGGGGGTAAAGGTTTAGACCTTAATTAATTCCTTATTTGTGGTAGTTTCCTAAATTAGGTTAGAAAGCCTTGTAAAGTAGATAGGTTTATTAAAGGTATTGAAAAAATGGATTTTGTTGGGTGATATACTAGTGATGGAATTTATATCTTTCCAACAATTTTTGTTTACTTAGAGGTGAGGCCTATTTGTTGTGGTTGTAAGAAATTTAGTGGCATCTGTTGACATTTCTGCATGGTTTTTAAAAAATATATATTTTTCTATAAACTCATTTCTTCCCATACAGTGACACTTCTGACAAACAAGAGAGGACTCAATACAAACCCTGGGGGGGTGTCTGTCACACGACTATGTGGGCTCTTTCTTTCAGACAATTGGCTACCCATCTTATCACTTTAGGATCTGTTGTTTAAGGCAGATAAATTCCTTACAATTCTGGCATGAGTTATGGTATTGAATGTTTGCCAAGATAGAGAAAATCTCTATGAACAGCTTGACCACTGTCAACAGCTGGTGTTGTTGTTTGTCTTTCGGCTTTTTCCCGGTAAGGGGTCACCACAGTGGAACTCTGGTCTGCTAATGATTGGCAGTAGATTTTTACGAAATGCCGAGGTGCCAGCTTGACGACCAACCTTCAACAAAGGTACGCCCATTTACACATGCATGTCTTTTGAACGATACCCAACAGCGGGGAGGACATGCAGACTCCACACAGAAGGCACTCCCAAGCTACGCCGAGAATCGAACAGGAGAACCTCTTGCTGTGAGGTAACAATGCTACCGCCGTACCACCACAGCATGTGGTGTCAACAGCTGGTGTAGCCTTCTTATAAAAGTCAGCAAGATTAAAGACATGATCTCCCTTTGATGTGCTAATAGGATTCTTGATGTTATATTAATGAAATTATTATGATACTCCATAGCTTTTACGGATCAAACTCACAAAGCTGACTGGTAGAGAGTACATGGTAGGGCCACCCTTGTGGAGTGGCATCACTACAGCAGTGAAAAGCAATTCAGGAATGTAAACTTTGGTTAAGTTTAGGTTAGACAATTTATGGAAAGGCTCAGTGAGAGCATGTTTGATGCTGTTTATTAAAGAAATGTGTATGTTGTCAGGCGAAAATGTTTTTTGGTCTTTAGTAACACATAGGGGTGTAAAGTATTCTGGAGTGAGTAGTGCTTGAATATGGGTTTCAGGGGGTGACATTGGCAGTGAACTTATTTGCTAGTATATTTGCAGCATCACTGGAGTTGGCGAGGGGGCCCCATTAAGGAAAAGTTCAGAGCAATGTTCAGTGTTATTTCTTCATTTTCTAAAAGAGCTAAAGAATGACTTGCAGATATCCTTCACTTTAGAAGATAATCTCAGTTCATGGGTTGCTTTGCTGGTCCTATAGTGCTTTTCAGTTTCTTAGTGATATTTTTATATCACTCTCATTCTGAAAAGTTCTATCCTTACTGTACAGTTTACGGAGTTTCCCTTGTTATTAAGTTTGTTTATGTCAGTTGACCACTAGATAGGTTTGTTTTTAAATATGCCATTGTTGCACCTTGGTTGCAGCAATCAGTCAGGACTTAATCCCTCTCTGCCGCACAGCAAAGAAATTGAAGGGGCATTACTACTTGTGTGATTTGTAAGTCTAGGCAGGTGAGAAGATTTTTTGATTATACTTGGATGTGTGGGTTAGGAGTTTTGTAGTGGTCCCTAGCCTTTTTTTTTTCTCTTGTTTTGATTATTGCTTTAATATTTAAGATTAGGGTTACTGATTTGCTTAAATTCTGACCCAGAAGAGATGATGGAAGAATGTGTGGTAAAACCCACCAATGCGAACAAGCCCATAACTAGGTACTATATGTTTAACACTAAAGACCTGAGAATATAGAAAACCATAGTGCTTTGTTCTCCACGTCAGGTTAGCTATATTCTATGAGACACTATTTAAGTTCACAGTTATTATTCTCAAAAGATTGCATGCAAATGCAAATGTGTTGAAACATTGCAGCATTAAATCAATGGAGTGCCACACCATTAAAATATCCTTGTGACTTACTTTAGTAGAAATGAGCAAATGATTTATATGCCATTTTTGCACCACTAGATGGGGCTAAAGATACGTATTTATATGTCTGAAGTCTCTTAAAAATTGCTGATCTAATGAAGTTTGTATTCTGAATTCATTATTTGTGGTTCTATAAAATCAAATAGAGACAAATTCTTTTTTAGTATTTGAACTTCAGAATAGCACTGAGGAGGGCCAGGAACCTAAGCTTTTACAATGCTATTAAATGTTTTGCAGTGGACTTTTTTTCTGAGTGATTCATTTTGAGGAGGACGGAATAAAATGGGGTTTAATTACACAACCAGCAGAATGTTTTAAAGAAATAGATTATAATGTAAGTTAGTCTATATCCCGCCAGCAGCATATTAATTATTTTAACCATATTACATGCATGTTTGTAATGTTGCAGCTTACAAACACAGCTTGTATTTCTGCGTTTCTAAAGCATGGCCAAACAATCCACTTTTGCTGCACTAATTAAATTTGAAAAGGGTAAAATGTAGCATGTCTACATCTAGAGAGGTTTGGCTTTATTTGCCAAAGTATTGTATCTCTGAGATGTACCCCTGTTAATCACCATTTACCAGTACACTACTGAATTCTGTGGTATTGCTGAGTATTACCATCTGACAGCTCAGAAATGACACGTGGTACCCCTGCTTCTCACTATGTACTTGCTCAAGTGCTATACCCTTTAGGTAACTCTGGGTATTACCATGGAATATATCAAGTCCTGTACTACCCTGATAGTCTTTTTACCACCACCTGACACCTCAGGACTATATTCCTGCAATACCCTGGTCATCACTATGTACCAGTCCAAATACTGTACCTCTCTGATAGCCATCTCATCACCATGTGCCAGTGTCAGTACTGTACCCCTATGGTACCCTGCTCATCACATTGCTTCATCCCAAGTACTGTATACCTCTGATAGATTTATCTTCCCGATGTGCCATCTCCAGTCCTGTACCTTGTTCTACCTTCACTAGCTACCATGCAATGCTTCTATGACTGCACCCATATGGTACTGCTGTATGTCAACATGTAGCCTCAGGACCATATAACTTTGGACCACTGTGACATATCCTGATCTTTGCCATGTCCCTGTGGTACCTATTTGTTGTCATATACAGCTACAAACAAATGCAATCTGAGGGTCATGTTGCTCAATGCTAGAAGTCTAAATCTCAAAATGCACTCGCTCAAGGCACTCCTTAAAATGGAGAACATCGACATTTGTGCTGTAACAGAGACCTGGTTCAAGGCAGTAGAAAGCACCCTTGCACTACCAGGTTATAACTCATTCCACACCTTTCAGGCCCAGAACTTAGACTGAAGCTCCAAAGTTGGTGGTGTCTCCATATTCATAAAGGATGTGCACATCTCCAGACTGGTAGCCCAAAAAAACACATCAGAGATACTTCAGGTGCAGCTAACATTGGGTAAGACAGCAATTCAGGTCATAGTGTGCTATAGATCTCCAACCAAGTCCCAAGACTCGCACTCCATGTTCCTAAGCACCCTGGAGAATATTAGGGTCCAATCTAACACTCTCCTACAAGGCGACTTCAACTACCTCTCCATTAACTGGATAAACTACTCATGTACCAATACACTTGCCCAACATTTCCTAGAGTTCATTAATTCCAATGTCCTGGACCAGCTCGTTCTTACCCCCACTAGAGGTAGCAACATCCTTGACCTGGTCATTCCTAACATGGGCGACTATTGCTCTACATCAATAGTCAGCTCCTCCCTGATTAGATCCGACCACAAACTAATCAACTTGGAAATCCACATCTCTCCCACCATACCCCCCCCAGAAATGGTAAACCCCATGAAAAACTTCTCCAAAGCTAACTTTGGGATCCTAAAAACAGAGGTGGCTAACTTCATGGCACCATGCAAATGGAGAATAGTTGCGTGACTGCAAAATCATGCACCAATGCACTGTACGAACACGTACACAAATGCATGGATCTCCCCATACCCAATAGAACCAATACACTCTCCTCCAAAAAAAAGGAAGCCAATCTGGTGGTCCCCTGCCATAAACAAACTCTACAACAGAAGGAGGAAACTGATGCGGAATAAGGTGAAGTCCCAAGACTGGAAAAATTCCCTTATCTGCCTCAACAAAAAGGTGAAATCCCTCATCAAACCCTCTGAAGTTAGGTATGAAAACAGAATTGCAGCAGATAGTAAAGACAACCACAAGGTCTTCTATAGTTATGTAAAGAATCTCCACGGCAATACCCAGATTTGCTCTGAGCTATTGAACAATGATACCTCCTATACCGAGCCAACATATATTGCCAGTATACTAGCCAGCAGATTCAGTGCCAACTTTACCCCCCTCTCACCCCCAAAAGACCAATGACAATACCAGTAGATTGCCAAGCAGCCAGTTTTACTGCTGTACAGGTTAAAACAGCACTATCCAAGGCCAAGAATACAGCTTCTATGGGACCTGACAATATCCCTGGTTGTGTTCTACATGAATTACAGAGTGAACTGGTACCTCACCTGTGTGCTCTGTTCAATTACAGCCTCACCTCAGGCTTTGTCCCTGCCGAATGGCGCACTGCTACAGTTATCCCTCTCCACAAAGGAGGAGTGACTACAGACCCTGGGAACTATCGTCCCATTAGCCTGATGAGTCTGATATGCAAAGCTATGGAAAGCATCATCATGGACCTAATAAATAAGGATATAGGGAATCTCCAAACTCTGGATCCCACACAGTTTGGTTTTGTAAAGGGTAGATCATGCCTGCTCAACTTGGTCAACTTCTTTGAGTCAGTCACCAGAGCTGTGGATGAAGACAAGGTGGTTCATACAGTCTACCTTGATCAGGCCAAGGCTTTTGATACCATTCCCCACTAAGGAATCATAGAAAAACTCACTAAGCTTGGCATCAACCCCTATATCATTAGGTGGGTTGCAAACCGGCTCACAGAAAGAACCCACTGTGTGAAAGTAGCTGACTCCAAGTCAGACTGCCGATTAGTCATGAGTGGAGTCCCACAGGGTTCGGTCCTGGGTCCTCTCCTGTTTGGTATCTACTTCTCTGAAGTCCAAGCCAACACGAAGGGACTCTGGCTGACAAAGTTCGCAGACGATTGCAAGTTGGGAGCTATTATTAACTCCCCAAGTGATGTTGACATCCTACAGAATGCAAAGCAAAAAAACAGAGCCAGCATACAACGTTACAGGATTTATTGTAATGAGAATTAAATCATTACAAAGTAAAAAACAAACCAGTTTCGGCAGGAACAAACACAGCCTTCCTCAGTGTTATTTCCTACAGAATGGCCTCACTGTGACCAATGACTGATGCCAGAACCATGGCCTTAAGCTCAATGCCAAAAAATGTGTCATCATCCCCTTTGGGAAAAACCCGGTTCCCATAAATTACCACATAGATGGTAGTCCTCTGAACACAGAAGATGTTATAAGAGATCTGGGAACACAGGTTGACAGCAACCTCTCTTTTGATCACCACATTGCCACTGTGGTTAGAAAGTCCTTCTATGTGGCACATCTCATTATTAAGGGTTTTGCATCCAGGAAGAAAGAGGTAATTGTCTCCCTCTACTCTTCCCTCATTAGGCCAGTCATCAAGTACAATGCCCCATTTGGCATGTACCTCACTAGACACCTGCAACAACTGGAGAAGCTGCAAAAATACCTCACAAAGAGGATCCTAAGCCTTAAACACTTGTCCTATATGGACAGACTCAAAAAAACTCCAACTATTCTCTGTCTCATATCGCCTACTTAGAGGCGATCACTGCTTGACTTACAAAGCCATGTCTGACCCAGCTCTGTTAGAAATGGTGCATCTAAAGTAATCCCAATCCCTCTACACCACTCCAGAGACCTCAACCTCATTACCACAATTAACGGAATGTGCTGGAGGGACAGGTTCATAACCCAGAGACTGCCCATGCTATGGAACAGACTTCCCATACATGTCAAGCAGAGCACCTCGCTCACCCTCTTCAAGAGAAATCTTGATGAGTGGATGGTAAACAGAAAATTCAGCCCGGGGATAACACGAGTGGCTCTACTCAACAGAAGCACTGGGAACTAAGGTCAGGTGGCACTATGTCAGGATAATCTTATGGCTAGGCTTGTAAAGACCCCCAGGGCCATTAGCCTAGTACACACCTATGAACCTATGAACCTATATGCTAACTAGCTTCAGAAATGCGCCCTGCAATATCCCTTCTCATCCACATGTCCCATCCAAAATATAGTACTATGGGATACACCTTGTGCTCACCTTATACTGCTTCCACTAATGAAACCTTTAGTAGATACCTATCACATGTGCTTTACCTGCAGAGTTGGCATGTGTGTCTTTTGTCTGTATGGGCTTTTTCCAAGTGTTTCAGTTTCTTCAGATATTGCAGATATGTACAGAAGTTGAACTGAACTGGCAATCCCCAAATTGCCCATAGGTGTGCATGCCATGCGTGAGTGAATGGGTGTGTGTGTGTGTGTGTGTGTGATAGCTCTCAACCTCTTAGCACAAAATATCTGGACAAAGCCTAAAGTAATGAGGGGACAAAGGCACAAAAATAGGGACACAGTTTAAATACTGCTCTTATAAACTTAGAGAGTTGCTTGAATAACATGTTTTGTGTTAGCATACATTTTTTTAAAGAATATAAAGTCTGAAACTCAAATGTGTGTAACTATATAGTGACTTCATTTCTCAGTGATATGCCTGGAAATCACAAATAGACCAAACATATGGAGCAAAATTCTGGACATTCTGTGAAAATCTGGACAGTTGAGAGGTATGGTGTGTGTATGTGTGTGTGTGTGTGTGTGTGTGTGTGTGTGTGTGTGTGTGTGTGTGTGTGTGTGTGTGTGTGTGTGTATGTGTGCACATTCACACATGCTCGTTTGTGCATGCATGTGTGTGCATGAATCATATGTGTCAACTGTCCACAGTTTTGCCTCATATTTTTGGTCTATTCCTCATAAAATTTGTGATTTTCTGGCAAATAAAAGTAGCCCAAGTGAAGTAGCTGGATTGGACCATTTTGTTCCTGGATTTATGTACTGATTCGATTAAAGTGGTTTTGTGATTTATACTACTGAGTCATCCAATTTTGGTGAGTGGGTCCAATCCAGCTACTTCATTTGGGCTACTTTTGTTTTTTTGGACTGGTTTGTGCTTCTGTTTGACTTCATTTTCTGGCAAATCACTAAGATGATCTAAGGACTGAAGTCATTAAATAATGGCATACATTTCAGTTTCAGACTTCAAATCCTTCAGAAAACTTGTGTTAACACAAACCCTGACATTCTAGCAACTTTCTGAGTTTATAAGAGCAATATTTAAAATCTGCCCCTATTCTTGGTCCTTTGTCCCTCTATTTGTCAAGAGGCAGAGATGAATGGCATGAATGCCATGTGTGTAACCACTGATTGCTGAGAGTCTCCACCCCCCCTTCTACTCTTTACGGAGTAAGCAGGTAATTGGGGAATGAATGAAATGAGAAATGTCTGTTGAAACTGCATCTTAGTTTATTAGTGAGAATTAACTATAAATAAAGCTATTTTATGACCTGGGCAAAATACAAATAACAAGTATGGTTAAACCACAATAATATGCCATTGGTCACATCACTCTATTATCAAACACAATTGTAAAGCTGGCTTCACTCACTCATTCTTACTTTATCTGCTGTAAATGTTTATTCGTTTGTTAACCAGAGTAGAACACTAATACACATGGACATTTTCAGGCTCAGCCTAGCAGCACTGCCTGGTTAACTGACTTGCTCAAAGTTGCACAATAGGCAAATAAAGGATTAGGGAATCACACCCTGTAATACAGGAAGTAGCTCATTCTCAATTTCTTTGAGATATTACTGCATGTTTAGACATTCATTCTTTGATTACCACATTTACAGAGTTGCAAGGGAGCCAAAGCTATTTCAATTACGGTATTCAGGTGGGTGTGAGAGGGAGAATAAGCAGTCCTGGACGAGGACCCCAGTCTACTTGGGATGTGCTCACTTTCTTACAAACACATGGCGTACACAGATGCACATCTAAGGTGATGGAGGATGGCAAATTCACTTACAACATGTTTTTGGGAGGAAATGAGAGCATCTGACGACCCCCCCCCCAGTCAGGTACAAGAAGGCATGCAGTCTCTGCACAGAGGGTACCCTAGTCAAGAATAGCACTGGATAACCAATCTCTGTGAGGCAGCAATGCCACATTTAATTATGCATGGATTTGGTACTGAGTATGTTGCGTTGCATTGTGAAATTATACATTGTAACTCTTTAATGTAACTTAGTTTTCAAAAATACGCTTCTGCCTAAGCAATTGCAAGTCTAAATAAACTGCAGTGAATTTAACTTTATGCTACATGATTTAGGCTATGCACACTTCCCCTGTGGTTTGTTGAAACTAAATTTACTAAAGCTTCAACAGGAAAAAACAAACTGATTAAGGTTTAATTTCGACAAAAGCAACCCCAAAAAAAATTTTTTTAGGGGAAAGTACCCCTGTACCCCCTTACTTATATATATTAATGCTACAGCGTCAGATCTATGGAGAAAAAAGAAAAGTCAGAAAACTTTCTGAATCACTTCCAGGATAAAAAAGAAACTGCACTGGTAATAAATTTCTATGTAAAAAGCAGTCAGAGTTCCAAACTGACAAATAGAAATCGAATTTAAACTCATCCAGTTTGCACCCACCCAAGTGCAGCAAAGCCCTATTTGCTCTACCTATGATATTTCTTCCCATAGTGTTGCTCACATTTGTGTTTTGTTGTTTTCGACTTAATATTTTCTGTATCCATACCTTTCAACTGTACAGATTTTTACAGAATGTCCAGACTTTTGCTTCATATTTTGGGTGCATTTTTCATAAAATTGTGGTTTTCTAGCAACTCATTGGTAAATCAAGGTTTAAGTCAGAAAATAATGACAGGCATTTGAGTTTCAGAGTTTATACCCTTCATAAAATTCATGCTAATGTAAAACCTGTTATTCTGTCTACTTTTCTACTTTCTAAGTTTGTAAGAGCAATATTTAAAACCTGTCCCTATTTTTGGGCCTTTGTCTCATCATTATTTATGACTATGTCCAGATTTCTAGCTCTAAGAGGTTGAGAGGTATGTCTGTACGACTGTTTATTTTCCCGAATTAATTCATATCACTTATTACATTTTAATGAACACCATGAGCTATAATGATGTTCTCCCTTTATTACACTTCTGCTAATCATGTACTACTTAGAGGACCAAATATAATTTCCTATAGTGCACGTTTATTCTACTAACCCTGTATTATTATTATTGTTGCTTGTTTCAAATTGTTGCATTTGTGATTTTTTTGTGTTTGATCCAGGTTGTTACTCAAAAGGGTCACTAGACCACTTAACCTATCCAGTTAGTAAACCTGGTCAATAAATGAAGAAAAAATATTTTTTTTCACGGAGTTTGCATCCTCATGGATTTTTGTTGGAATCTTCTGTTTTCATCCACATCCCAAAGGCATGTCATTAGGTGAATGATACTCCAATTTCCAGGAGGTATGTCTACTCTGTGTGTGTGTGTTTGCATGTGTTCTTGTGTGTGTGGGTGCAGAAATATGGATCACATAAAGGTCAATGAAACAAAGCTTAATGTTGTGTTGTGTCTTTTGGCTTTTCTCAGTTAGGGGTCACCACAGGGGAACTCCGGTCCGCTAATGATTGGCAGTAGATTTTTACGTGTTGAGTTGCCGGCCCTGACGCACAACCTTCAACGAAGATATGCCCATTCATGCATGTCTCCACACAGAAGACGTTCTAGCTGAGAATCGAACAGGAAAACATCTTACTGTGAGGCGACAACGCTACCGCAGCACCACCACCGCAGTAATGAAACAAAGCTTAATAAAACACAAAATATTTCAGAAAGATGGGCACAGCAGCAACCCAGTCAAACAGTATTTTATGATTGAAGAAATCATCAATAAAGCTGCTATGAATACTTTGAACAGACAATATTCCATTTTACAATGCAAATGCAGATCTAATCTGTTCTATTTCAGGGAGCATGTTCTCTTATCAGAATTTTAGTAGTACCACTCTGAAGTTGTACAGGAATGGGTGAGGGGATTCAGGAACTGTAGTGCTCTTCCCTCTTTTTGTTCTACCTTACAGTGCTAATATTAAGCTTTGTATATGCAGGTAGGTGTGTGGGTTTGGGAAGAGTTGTTCTCCGGTAATCATACTGTATAATTTGTACTTTTAGATCAAATTAGTAGTATTTCCATATTTTCTTTATTGCAGCTTCACCAGTTTGTACAGTGATGTAATGCTACATCGCTTATTATTTAAATTATGCTACTCTACTCAGTTATCTTTTAATATTCCAATTTTTCACTGTTTTGTTTTGCCCACCCTCTCAACATCTTTGTTAAAGTTCACTACCCTTCACTTTTTCTTCCTTTCTTCCCTTTTCTAGGTATAACAGGTATTATCTCCCTTTTTGACTGAACTGGCTATTCTAATCTTACTCTGGGGTCTTTATTTTCTGACTACCTTTCCCACATTTTGCTGCTTTATTTGTTATGTTCATCGAGCTTCCTACTAAATACTACCTGCTTTCCCTTTCCCCTTGATTGCCCCTCATTTGAGAAACAACAGTATTAATTCATTCTTTGTCATCTGCATATTTAGTTTTGTTGCTTCTAGGAATTTAGTTGTGATGCCCTTCCTTTGCCATTCCACATCACTAGTATGTAATTTTAGAGTATATCTGAGAGACTGCCCCATTTTGTCAGAATCTGTCCTCCTGAAGTCTAGAACCCTAACTTTTATTTGACTAGGCTTTATAGCTAAGCTGATGATGAACCAAATTATTTGTTGCTCACTTTTTTCTATATGCCTCAAATCTTTGGTGACCACCACTAGAAAATCTTAGGTCCAGGATCGTTATTTCTGTAGTCAGTTTTTTGAACACCTGTCTGAGTATTGCATTTTACATTAGAAATGACCCTGCTTTTCCATGTGCTTGCAGCTATGGTGTTCTGCATCATAATTTCTCATACTGAAGACCATATCAACAGTACTTCAACATTTTCTGCCATCTTTATGATTTCTTCTATCATTTCTTCAACATTTTCTTTTTAATTTATCCAAATGTTTTCATTTCTAATACCAGGATGGGAATGGACCCCATTCCTAAGGCAAAGTACGATTAAAGTTCGTGAAATTAGTATTGTTTAAATCTTTGATGTCAGCTAAAAGAGCTCATTTTAGCACCTGCAATGTGCCCAGTAATGACTCCTGCGATTCATATGGGGTTACATGGACTGGTAACATATCTAAATACGATTGTAGATTAATTTTTATAAGACCCGCTGCTCCTACTACTATTGGAACTGCCTGGGTATCTTTCCTGCACATTGCTCTTGTTTCTGCCTGCAGATCATGATATTTTACGACTTTCTGTCTCTGTGTATGTAACACACTGTAGTCACTGTGTGTGATGATTTCAATACTACTTTTTTCTTCTTTTCATGGACCACTATATCCAGTTTTTTAGCATCTAACTTTTGAACTGTTGGTAATGGATGATCCCATGTGATGTAAACTTCATAATTTTCTATGATGCTTTGTGGCTCATGTTTCCAGTGTTTTTCAGCCATTTCATAACCATAATGTTTCCACAATCCCCAGTGCAACAGTCTTGCCACATTATTATGCCTTTCAGTGTACAGTCCTGCCATTAGTATGTCACAACCAGCAATGTGGTGTGTGACTGTTTCCAATTTGGATTTACAAAACCTACATTTGTCTGTTTCTCCTACATGTTCAATGGACTTTGCAAACCAGCATGTACGTAGCCCACTATCTTGGGCTACCAATATTAACCATTCATCTCTTGGTTGGAATTCGCCTCTCCTTAACCATTCCTGCGTTCGTTCCTGATCATCATGAGGTTCTTCCAGAAGTTTTCTATACTTGCAACTATATTTATGCATTTTCCACATTTCTTGCCTTCTCACCTGGTCCTTCACCTTATATTATTTCTTTTGTTTTTTTAGCACATTCAGTTGCTACCTGGTTTTTATCTACTTCTGGTTTGCTTTCCATTCCTGCTTGACATCGATATGCTTCTGCTAGATTAAGCAGAGAAGTCCTCTTAGATTTATTCTCCTCATGTTTCAAAATGTTCAGTACATTTGGGTCTTGTGAGGTCAGCAGGGTCTATATTACATAGTCGAAGTTCCATAACTCCAAACACCTAATGGTCGAACCATTATGTTCGAAGTTACAGAACTTCGAGTATGTAAAAAAAAAAAACTACACAACGGACAAAACAATAACTTGTTTTAAGCAGGGGGACAAGCCCCCCACACTCTGCTACTTAAATATACCAACTCCGAGATTGCACCACATTGAAGTGAATGGAAACCTTCACTTATGGAGATTTCCATTGAAACGCTCAAACTTTTACAAATTCGAATGTATGGTCTCGACCATATGTGGTTCGAACTTGTAAAGGTTTGACTACACAATAGGAACCCGGTCAGCAGGCATGTGTGGAGTCCCACGATTGCAGATCTTTACATGTAATCAATTTCAAGGAGGCCCATCCCTCCTTCAGAACGGGGGATATATAATCTTGGTAGGCATTAATTGTTATAAATCAATTGGTGAGCATGAAGCATCCTTCTTGCTTTCCTATCTAATCCATCCAACACAGTTTGGGGCCAGTCAATCACTCCCAAACTGTAAGTTAGGTTTTCGAATACTGGCCAAGGCTCTTGCCGTCCCCATAGTGCCTTTTTTAGGCAATGCTCAAAGGACAAACCAACCACCGTAACCAGCACAGGTAACCAAAAACTAACGGTAATGCTACTCAATGCCAGAAGTCTCAACCTCAAAATGCACACACTCGAGGCTCTCCTCAGCATGGAGAAAATTGATGTTTGTGCAGTGACAGAAACCTGGTTCAAGGCTCAAGAGAGCACCCCAGCACTGCCAGGTTACAATTCATATCATACCTTCCGGCCTCAGTTACCGGATCGCAGTACAAAGGGTGGAGGTGTATCCATATTCATCAAGGATACCCATATCTCCAGGTTAGTAGGGCAGCATGATGCCCCAGAGATCATCCATGTGCAACTATCAGCAGGCAAAACCACATTTCAAGTCGTAGCCGGTTATAGATCACCCACCATGTCCCAAGATGCTCACTCTGCATTCCTTGAGACATTGGAAAATATAAAGGTCCTACCCAACACTATAATCTTGGGTGATTTCAACTACCCTGGTATAGACTGGGTGAACTACCAATGTTCCAACTCCTATGCTCAGCGATTCATAGAATTTATAAATTCAAATGCCCTTGAACAAATAGTATGTTCCCCCACTAGAGGGGACAACATATTGGATTTAATCATCACAAATATGGGCGCCCATTGTACCACACCCGTTTTCACTCCCTCCTTGTTCAGATCCGACCACAAACTGATAACCCTGGACATCCTCACCCCTCCACCTCCCCCAGTCAAAGAAACCATAGTCAAAAACCTTTCCAAAGCAAACTTCAAACTACTTGCATCCGAAGTGGAAAGCTTCACTATTCCCTTGCAGAAGGATAATGATATCCAGGATGTGGAATCCTACACCAAGGCACTCTATATGCATCTTCAGGATTGCATGGACCGTGCTATCCCAAATAAAACCAAGACTCCTTCCTCAAGCAAGAAGAAACCAGTCTGGTGGATCCCGGCCATAAGCAAACTTTACAATAAAAGGAGGAGACTTATACAAAAAAAGGCCAAATCTCAAGTAGAAAAATCATCCCTGATCAGCATTAGTAAGAAATTGAGGGCCCTCATCAAGTCAACTAAAGCTAATTTTGAAAAGAAAGTTGCCAAGGATGCCAAGGATAACCATAAGGCCTTCTATGGCTACTTCAAAAACCTAAATGGCAACACTCAGGTCTGTTCTGAGCTAGTACAAAATGGAACAAAATACACTGACCCTTCTGACATTGCCAACATCTTGGCTGACAGGTTCAGTGCAAATGCCCCCCCCCCCCTTTGTCCCAGGCTGTGTCATACGTGATCTCCAAAAGGAATTAACCCCGCATCTTAACACCCTGTTCAGTCTCAGCCTCTCCACAGGATAGGTGCCCATAGAATGGCGCACGGCAACGGTGGTCCCACTACACAAGGGTGGGGCCACAACTGACCCTGGGAACTACTGACCAATAAGCCTGACCAGTCTGATCTGTAAGGCTATGGAGCGAATCATTATGGAACTCATAAATGGTGAGATTGGGAACCTCCAGTTGCTGGACTTCACACAGTCCGGCTTCGTCAAGGGCAGATCATGCCTCCTGAACCTGGTGGATTTCTTTGAGACAGTTACTCAGGCTATAGATAAGGGAAAGGAGGTACACACGGCTTACCTTGACCTTGCTAAAGCATTTGACACCATTCCCCATTCAGGTATTATTGATAAGCTCACCAGCCTGGGCATAAACCCTTACGTCACAAGATGGATCGGAAACTGGCTCTCAGACAGATCCCATAAAGTAAGAGTAGCGGGATCTATGTCCGAATCCAGACCAGTAACGAGTGGTGTGCCTCAGGGCTCTGTCCTCAGGCCCCTCCTGTTTGGCATATACTTCTCAGAAGTACAGGCAAGCACGGAAGGGCTGTGGCTGACTAAGTTTGCAGACGACTGCAAACTGGGTGCTATAACAGAGTCTCCGGCCGACATGAAGATTCTCCAGAAGGGCCTAAATGAGACTGATGCATGGTGTCAAAGCCATGGTCTCAAGCTAAATGCAAAAAAATGTGTAGTAATCCCCTTTGGAAAAAACAGAGTACCCGCAAACTACAACATAGGAGGTAATCCCCTGAAATCTGAAGAAGAAGTAAGGGATCTAGGGACCCAAGTAGATAGTCAGCTTTCATTTGATAACCATGTTGCCAAAGTAGTTAGAAAATCCTTCTATGTGACCCATCTGATCACAAAAGGATTTGCATCAAGATCTAAGCATGTAATGGTGCCCCTCTACTCTTCCCTCATCAGACCCATTATTGAGTACAATGCACCAATTGGAATGTACCTGGCTAGACATCTCCAGCAGCTGGAGAGACCACAGAGGATTACTGGCCTCAAACAGTTGCCCTATGCAGCATGATTGAAAAAGCTAAGACTGTTCTCTGTTGCATACCGCTTTTTCAGAGGCGATCTCTGTCTAACGTACAGAGCCATGTCCAACCCA